>NW_027069630.1:699119-711683 GCF_002906115.3 Quercus suber | reverse complement strand
CTCCTTATGTGGAGGTTGTGATTTGAGAATATGTCAACAGTTGACAAGGCCATAAACAGGATTAATACATCTTCCACAAATACTAGATTATTATCATAGATAACATTGAAAATAATACCAAGATATAATTGATTATATATAACATTTTTTTAAAAAGAAATATTGATTATATATTCTGAAACACAAGCTTACCCCCTACGTTTGATAGCTTTGCCCATAAACCTCAGTTCATTTTCAGGTTTTTTTGTTTTTTGTTTTTTTTTTTTTTTTTTAAGAATCATTTTCATGTTTCGTTTGTCATGTAACATTACAATTAGGACAGCAAAGATATCATATTATAATAGTTTAATTCTCGTAGAAATTTCCTAACTTCCAAAAATTCCAAGATCTCATTTTATAGTTACTAAGCTTGAAAGTAGTTATTTACAGGTGTATCATATGTAGTAATTTCATCAATATTACAAAGACTCATTAACTTTTTGTTTTTGGTTTTTAAAAAAGTTGTACCAAATGCACCAAGCTTATGTGTTTACGGCTTGAAAGAAGTGGTTTGTAGGTGTCATAGTTCAACATTATATATATATATATATATATATATCTCACTTACTAACAAATTTGCTACATTGTTAGGGGGGAAAAAATCTTAGAAATACATACTCCATGGAGAGAAAAATAGTATAATTTTTGGATTGAAACATAGATTTTTTTTTTTTAATAAATAGAATTCTCCTAGGAGTGTATATTTATATCTATATCTAACTAACTATTTTTAATCCTATAGTGAGAATTAGGATTCTCCTCTTTTGTGTTCACTATACAAATGACCAAAAATACAATTGTTTCTCAAGAGTCATGACTACCCACGTTTCATGAGCAGAGGCAATTTAAACAGTTGATGACTTTGCTGCCATTGGAAAGTAATCATTAATGAATCTTATTACTGTTGTTCGTTGTTCCTGAAGGCTGCTTTAAACAATACAGGCATCCCAAGAGTTCACGTTGCGGCTCAGCTAGTGCATTGGGCGATCGATGAGCAACCAGAGGTTGACATCAGTGATCGATGAGAATTTTTGCAGTTTTACAGATCAGATATCCCTATCATAGTTACATTAACAAAGATGACAAAATGAAGTAGACCAAATCAAAGAGTTTGTACCCTTTGATGCCAAGAGGATATCCAAAAAAAAAGCACAAGCTCTAGCTCTAGCTCTAGCTCTAGCTCCATGATCAAACCTTGTTCTATTTCTTGACAATGTTGATGCATAGTATAGACAACAAAACACTTTTAGGTGAGAGTATAAGTGGACCTTTGCTTGAGAATTTTCTCATATGGGGTGGAAATCATTTGTAATTTGATTAAGTGTACGGTATGTGCTAAATCGGCCAAATCATTATCCAAATTCCAGTTGTGAATATTAATATTTGTTTTGTCTTAAGGGCCACGTTAAATATATAAAAATATTTTTAAAATTCAAAGAAAAAAATATTTATTTCAACATATGTATTTTTATTCTATAATATAAAAATATTTATATCAAGTTAGTCCCTTTTTTATACTAAAAAAATGTGTTCTGTTTGGAAAGTAAGGAAGATTTCCATTAAAGAGATTTAGTTATCTATTTTCCATTTTTAGGAACATATATCTTAAATATACTTTGTTTTAATGAGCTACTTGTGGTATAATAGTATAAGAGGAGAAAATGATACATTAGTCCTTTACATAAACTATCTATTTTTTGGAACATATACCTTAAATATATGACGGTTAATTTAATGAGTTAGGATCGGAGAAAGAGAATTGTTTTGTCTTAAGGGCCACGTTAAATATATAAAAATATTTTTAAAATTCAAAGAAAAAAATATTTATTTCAACATATGTATTTTTATTCTATAATATAAAAATATTTATATCAAGTTAGTCCCTTTTTTATACTAAAAAAATGTGTTCTGTTTGGAAAGTAAGGAAGATTTCCATTAAAGAGATTTAGTTATCTATTTTCCATTTTTAGGAACATATATCTTAAATATACTTTGTTTTAATGAGCTACTTGTGGTATAATAGTATAAGAGGAGAAAATGATACATTAGTCCTTTACATAAACTATCTATTTTTTGGAACATATACCTTAAATATATGACGGTTAATTTAATGAGTTAGGATCGGAGAAAGAGATTAAAAAAAAAAAAAAAAAATGGTGTAGTAGTCATTTAATTTAATGCAGTATATACAATTAAAATTTTAGGGGGTATTAGCTAAAATTTACTTATAACTACTTTTTTTTAATTATACAAATTATATGAGGGTGGGGGAGGATTTCAAAAGGGGTTCCACCATTGCATGATAGAGAAATAGAGAGAATGAGGGCGTTTGGACTCAGCTGAAAGCTGAGTCCACGTTTTGCGTTTTTCCTCCATTTTTTTTTTTTTTCCCAGCAAGTGAACAGTAAAATCACATGATTTTACTGTACAGGAGACAAAAAATATTGTTCATGCACTGTTCACGCACTAAAAAATATTAAAAATAGGTCCCACGGTACTATTTACACATTTAAAAATTATTTTGCTACAGTATTTTCAGTTTTCAATTTCAGCAATAATAAGTTCAATCCAAACAAACCCAATGACTGTATGAGTGGTGGTGTTGTTGTTGTTGTTGTTTTTTTTTTTTTTTTTCCCTTGCAACAAATATGAAGCTTTTCTATTATGAGGTCCCAAAAGAATAATCTGTAGGACTATAACCAATTAATTAGGTTCTATTTTCAGCTCACGGGCTTAAATAGCAAAGAAAATTAAAGCCTAAAATTAATTAGAATAGGATTGGGCCTAAGTGGAGAGTTAATTGAGGGATTGTGCAAAGTGGACCGAGGAGGCGAATTTTGCCTTTGTTTTATTTTTCACCCACTTGAAATACCCCCACAAAGCACAAAATGACAAAATGTCTTAAAAGAAAAAATAATGATTATTACACACTTATTAACGCACACTTACTATACACATACTGCAACATAGTTTAAAATTGTGTTTTTTCAATTAATGGCTTGTTTGGAAGTTTAGAGAGGGAGGAGAGTAGAGGGGAGTAGAGGGAAGGGGAGTAATGGGGAGGAGAGTAGAGGAGAATGATTCACCTCCACCTTATTTGGATGTTTTTAAAATTAGTAAGGGGAAATGGAGTAATTAGCCCTTCCCCTTGTGTAATTTTGTTAATATAATAAGGGTAAATTAGGTAATTTACTTGGTCAATAGTTTATGTACTCTACTCCCCCTCCAAATCTCTCCAATTTAGGGGAATTAAAATTGGGGGGTTAGAGGGAGTCCAAACCCCTCCAAACTCCTCCAAACCCCTCCCCCTCATTCTTTAAAAAACTTCCAAATAAGGTAATTGCATTACTCTTCCTCCCTCTACTCTACTCCCCCTCCTTTTTTAAACATCTAAACATGCCATAAAATTTTAAACTGTGTTTTTAAAATACAATTTCAAAAAAAAGTGTACCAAGTGTGTAATAATAGGTGCATAATAAAATTTTTGTTTTATATGAAATAATCTCACACTAGCTTTGAGAGGGTCTCCTAGAAGTTTGTGGCCCCATAAGCATGGGACCCGCATTCTCATGGTAGGCCCCACCATATGAAGTGGCCATTTGCATAAGAGATACGTTCTTGTCAAGATACCAATACACCCATTTGCCTCACAGTAAATATGTCATGGCACCTCCTCACCTCACGATGGGTTTATATACAAATACCCCAAATCACACTTTTAGGACCCACGTTTAATGAGAAGACCTAATAAAGCAATGCTCAGTCTCTAAAGGATGAGGACAATTTTCAGATTGGAAATTGTTGCGCAAAAACAATTTATGCATGTCAGACAGGTCAGATCGTTTTGCTTTCAATGGCCCACGAAGAATCGAGACGGGTTGGTGATCTGCCTCTCAAGATCAAAACCTCACTAGCTGGTGCATAACTTTTGTCTCCAAGTTTCCTTTTCGCCTTTTGCTTTTGCTTTTATGTCAACACTATTGGGCTTTATTTATTATTATTATTTTTTTTTTTTTAATGTGATACATTTTGTCTGTTTCAGTGTTGTTTCCCGAGTATTTATGCTTTGGAGGTTGTTTAGGTTGTTTCACTTTCTTGTAGTGTTTATGTTGAATGGAATTTCTCTTATTCATATAAAAAGAAATAAAAGGTAATGCTCTGTCCGGACTCAAAAAAGAATACCTTGCTTAGTCTCTCAAATTCAATTAAAATGGAACTTTACATGATGCCTAAGCCATTTTCATAGTCGTCTCCTCCTCTTAACCTCCTCTCAATGGGTAACATATATTAACAATAGTTATATAAGTTTATTCTCCCCTTTTCTTTTTTCTTTTCTTTTGGGTACTATATTTTCTCTTTGTATACACACAAGAAGAAAAAACTGACCCTAAAAAAGAGAGGAAACACTGATTTTGTTTGAAAGCAAATAGTTGAATAAAGTTTTTCTTCAAACCACTTTTGAAGAATTTCTTCAACTCACTATGACACGATTTATAAAACTATTCATACGTATTATTTAAAAATCATATGACTTATTTAAAAAGTTATTAATGATTTGTTTGAAAATCATGCTCTATCTCACAGCAAGTTAAATAAGAGAAATTGAGAAATTATTTTTCATTTTATTTAAAGTTGTTGCCAAATATTAAAAAAAAAAAAAAAAAGATAGTTTTATAGAAAATACTTTTTAAAAAACGACTTATTTTCTAGAAAACATCGTCTCTAAAATAAATAGAGCGTTAAATAAAAATATACGTGACATGAACAATTTTCTTAACCATCAAGTAAAGACCGGAAAGAAATTACCTCCAAACTTTAATGTCTTAAATTCTCATTTGTTACACTCATTTTTGCACTACACAATAAAATAATAATAATTTAGCGGTGATGGCCAAAAGCCTGTCAATGCCAATGTCAGCATTAGAGCCAGATCACTATAGATCCAACTTGCCTAATTGTGAATATATACCACGCTAGCTTGGTAGTTACCAAGTGCAGTGAAGCTTCTACTGGGAAGAAGAGTTCACTTCCGTTTGGGAATAGGGACGGATGCAGGATACGAACATGAGGGAGGCCAAAGCTTAAATTTTTTTTTTTTAATGAAAATAAAAACTAACATCTATTTCATATTTAACAAAATACTATATATAAAATAAATGTTTCTTAAACATTTGATATTATAAACATCTCGAAAAAATATAACAAAAAAGTCACTTACCAAAGGCTAGTCTCACAAATTCACAATCATAGTACTCGCAAAACAGTCACTACCAAAGGCTAGTCTCCCAAATTCACAATCACAGTTTAGTACTCACGTCCTACTGTCTTGGTGGTACCACTTTATGTCTTTATAGATAAAACAAAAAAAAAAAGTTACAAACACAGATGACCAGTTCACACAAAAAGCCATAATTACACAGTAGTCAATACAAAGCCACAAACTAGTCTATGGTCCACACAACACACCAATCCATAAAAAAGTCACAACTCACAATCACAACACACCACAGTTCATAAAAAACGTAGAGGGCAGAGGACCAAAGGCAAAGCAATATAGCAAAGACAAAAGACACAAATATGACCTTGAGAGAGGAGAGAAATTTCTCAGATTTACTAGACTCGCGTGTGATTGTGATCAAGGATCTGAGGAGTAACAACAACAGCAACATTGGATCTGATTTGAGGAAAAGAACAGCAGTAGCAGGCTAGCAGTGATGGAGGCATTGATGAGGTTGAGTGGAGGAATAGTGAAGTTAGGGTAAAATTTTGGGAATTGTAATTTAGGTTTTCAGTCCATATTTATTTTTTATTTTGTAGTTAATTTTAATTTGTTGGTTATTATTATTATTATTATTTTTGGATGAGAGTTTGTCGGTTATTGATGTTATACTTTTAGTCCATATATATATATATATATATTTTTTTTTTTTCAAATTTCAACACACACACACACACATATATATATACTGCCCTACTGTAGGTCCGTCCCTGAGCATGGAATGAAAGAAAAAGGACTTTAAGCTCAATGCTACACTGGTCACAACAACCCTCAAAACTAAGAATGCAAGACTCAGCCTTCATCTAGAAGAGAATGATAATTAGAAGGGGCTTAACTGAGTATGAACTCTAAGTGTTAAAACTATTCACAAGTTCCTTAAATGGAGAAAGAGAGAGAGATTAAAACAAACAAAATACTGCTCCTTTTAATAGTATTTTAGCTATGTTCTCATGACATGAGCTGACACAGAGCACAACTAAGGGTAGACTTAGGTTGTGTTTGGCATTGGGTCAAAAAGCTAGTTTTTTTTTAGCTTATTTTTGTTACTATTCAGCTTATTTTTGCTATTATTTATGAGTTTTATTGCACTTTTTGAAACTATTTATGAGTCCTATTGTACTATTTTGGCTACCTTTTAGCTTTATTTACCGTACTTTCAATAAAAAAATTTCAATTTTAGCTAAATAAACAATTTCCAAACGGACTATTAGAGGATGATTTTGTTAGAGAAGTATTAAAGTTTCTTCACAAGATAAAATAAAAAAAAAAGGCACACATAAAACTTGATTTTACATGAAACCATTCTGACAAATACGTTGTAACTATGTTCACCTAATCACACAATGTAAAGGGTTAGAAGCAACGGGAGTTTGCTATACGGTGCGATATTAAAGACATCATAACCACTGTTTTAAAAACTGACCGAACCGGCCGGTCTGACCGGTTCAACCAGGAGCCAGTCCGGTCCAATTAAAATCCCTAAAACCAGTCAATAACCCTTCAACAACCGAAAAACCAGGCAAAACCGGGGTTGAATCGGAAATTTTTAAAAAAACGGTTTGATGCCCTGTTCGGTTTTTAAAACCATGATCATAACAACTCAGGGAGGAGAGAGAGAGAGAGAGAGAGAGTTGTTGTATTCACACATTACAGCTTAAAATAATGTGTAAGTTTGCTCAATGATCAATCAACAAAGTTAGTTTGGGTTGGCAATTGATACCATTACTCGGGTTCAAAAAATTGACATTATCACTCAGACGAATAGCAACCCGTGTCCATTTTTAAGAAAAGTAAAGTTACAATCAATTCAAAAGAGTAAAAAGCCCATTGTTAAATTGTTTTCGTCTTTGTTTTCCCGCCAGTTGTTTATGTAGGGCTGAATCCTGATTAGCGCGCGGAATTGGGGTGGGCTGGGTCTAAATGTCATTGTATAGTTGGATTGGGCCGAATAAAGCCTGACCCAAAAAGTGCAAATTATATATTTTTTTTAAAGAAATTTTGGTTAAATTACACCTTATAGGTGCACAATATTTTCATAATACTTTCACAACAAATCATAACTGGCATATTGTTACAAGTTGTTATTGATGGATAAAAAATTAATTTCAGTAGTAAGTTTAAATTAAAACCAATAACAATTTACCACCTATGATTTATTGTAAAAATCTTGTGCATGTAACTCTTCTCTATATTTTGTGACAATTACTTCCCTTGTGGTTTGTTTTACGAGGGCATTTACCGCCCTTTGTAGTAGTTTTCTTTATAGGGCATTTTCACTAATTTTAACAGAATTTGATGTGGCAAATGCTACATCACGTGACTTTTTTTTAAAGATATGCGTGACTTGTCTATATATATATATATATATAGATGGATTCAAGTTATCTCCCTTTATTTTTCAATTTTTTTTGTTAGTTGTGTTGAAGAAAATATTATATAGTGGAAATCAATAAATAAGGTGAGAGAGAAAGAGAGAGAGAATTCTAGTATTAATTAGGTAGTAAGGTGGAAAACAATAGCATTTAATGATGTTTTTTTAACCGTTAGATCTCTTAGACCCTTGTTATGGGTAGTTTGGCGAAATCAATGATTATGGGATTATTTTTCAATTTTTTTTGTCAGTTGTGTTGAAGAAATATTATATAGTGGAAAGCAATAAAACAGGAGACAGAGAGAAAGAGAGAGAGAATGCTAGTATTAATTAGGTAGTAAGGTGAAAAACAATAGCATTTAATGATTTTTTTTAACCATTAGATCTCTTAAAAATCTACGGTGCAAAAAATGTGTAAATTTATAAGAGTTACACCAGGTATAACTTGAACTCATCTCATATATATAAAGAGCCAAACTCAAAGAAAATACAATTAAATTTCAATTGGATTCTCAATTTTGCGATACGTGTCACATTTAATTTTTAATTTTTGTGGCAAATGAATTATTGAGTGTAAAAATCGAAATGTTCAATTCCAATTAGATTTCAATTGGAATCCTGAACGGTTTTAGACCCCTTAAACACACAGATTGCGTAGCCTAGATTAATTAGCCAAGTTGTTACTTAGTCAAATTAAGCAATTCTAGGTTAAAACAATCCAAACAATCATATCAAGAATATAAAGCAGCGGAAAATAAATAACACAAGATATGATCACCCAAGAAACTGCGCAGGCTCCGAATCCACGGACTACTTCTTTCTGAATTCCTCAATCAGCTACAAGCTCCCCGCTTCTTTTCTTTTAAGTTCCATGGTTGCAAAGTAATGATCTTCAAGATGTTGAAATCATCTCTACCATGAAAACCCTAAGTTTTGTGTAAAGGAAAGCTCCTCAAAGATCTCACAAGAGATTCACACAAAACAGCAATGTATGAGCAACAATACAATATGGACAACCTCCAAAAACGTGGCTAGGGTTTTGTTTATATACCTAGGGTAAAAACATGAAACCCTAAACGTTTAATGAAGTAGGGCTGAGTTGGAAATTCTGCAGAAAATTCAACCTGTGCGATTTTCGATCGATCGAGTCTATTCTTCGATCGATCGAGCCAGGCCGAAAGTCCCAAGTACTTCTGCAGCCACTCGATTCCAACTTTACAATATTAAACCAACTTTGAGCAAGTCTAAATAAGACTAAATACAATGTTTTGATCATGGTTTGCCAACATTACAAATTAGAGTTCTAAATACATAAAATCCTAAGACCTTAGAACCTAACAAATCCAATTTTGCGATACGTGTCATCTTAATTTTTAATTTTTGTGGCAAATGAATTATTGGAGTGAAAAACTCGAAATGTTCAATTCCAATTAAATTATAAATCTCACACACACACAACACAAAATAAGAAACTAATACATATTTTAAAAATGTATAGTTTAAAAAAGGTGTAAGCATACCATATATAATTTGAACATCTTCTCAAAATAGATATAATTTAAACTGTGTAATTGTGAATGTTTTTTAATTGTAATCGTGCATATGCACGGAGTTACACACTAGTTTAAATAATACATATCGAGAATCATAAAAATCATCATATAATGAGTTGAAAGAGATAAATTAAATCGATTTGGACATGCTAAAAAGAGGTTTTTTGATGATTAAGAAACATGCTTAGGTCCATGTGAGTTTTTTAGAAAATATTATTAGATTTTAGAAAAGTGAATTGGAGGTACAAAAATAACTCTCTCAGCTAAGGTTTAGGTTGGAGACATAAGGTGAGTATTTATATATGTAAACTATGATTTTTGAGCCTTTTTGGAGGGCTTGGATGTTACAAAGAATAAGTTTTTGAGCCCTTAAAATTGAGTTCTTGAGGTTCTAGAATTGAGCGTACGCGCACAGAACCTAAATTCCACTGCACTGCCGACCTAACTTCAATCAGCCATAACATACTCATTTTTAAATCCAAATTATACAAAATTTTTGTTAAAATTGAAGCTCAGGATGTATACTTTCCAATGAAAGAAAACGTCACTAAATATTATTTGTGTGTCAAAAGTTATAAACAAAATAATGAGTAAATGTCATTTTTCAACATCGTTTTTAAAGCGATTTGAGCACTTTTGAGTTGTGATTACCTCCGACTATTAAGAACTCTTTATTACCATTGGTTGAAGTCAAGCTCATCATTGGGATCGGGGACCAATTATTATTAACAGGTACAAAATGAGATGTCTACATGCAAGAATCCAAAATAATAAGAAGTGTCTATTGAAAATGGAACTTCACCAATATAAGCATAATGTAGTTCAACATCTAGACTTCTAAAAATTTGTTAAATATTTGTTAATTATGTTAATTGCTAGTAAAGAGTAAGGACTACAAAATCAATGACCTACTATTACTACTGCAATTATTTCAAACAAGCATTTTCAATTATAAATATTATACAACTAAATTTCACAACAAAATGGAAAGTGCGATCAAGGGCGGCACTATAGCCTATTCAGGGGTTCAATGAACCCCCTGACTTCAAAATAAAATAAAATTATATATATAAAATATATATATATATATATATATATATTTTTTTTTAGGTTAATACTTTAATTTATTCTTAAAAATATACTTTTGCACACCCGACTTAAATTTTGCACACCCTTGTTACAAGTATTTCCGACTCTAAAATTAAAGAGTGAGTGATTGCGAATTGGAAGTGTAATTTTTTTTTTATAAGTTTATATTATATTTGTGTGAGTGTGTCTTATATTGATTGTGTATATTACATTTTGTTATAATGTTATTTGTATAAATTATGATGGGTGTGTACAACATAAATATAATATAACTTTATATAATTTAATAATTAGGAAATAAAAAGTGTTTTTTGACATGCGTGTATATTGTTATCTTGTTATAATAACTTTTTGTTATAAAGTTAGTAAAATTCAAGAAAAAAATTGTAAAGTTAGTGATTGTTCAAGCATTTGATTAGTTAAGTAGACACATAGTGTATAATTTTATGTATAAATGAGTGTGATTGTGTGCGTCAATAATTAATATGTAGTCAATGAGTTGAGATTAGTCATTTAGTCTAAAATATTTTTATAAAAACAAAGCCAAATAGATAATAACAACTTTATAAAAATAAAAATGTTAGACAAACTTAACAAAATAAATTAGTCGTAGGCTCATAGCTACCCATATTGACAATAGATACTCATAATGAACTATCATGTAACATTCAAAATTTGAAAACTTATAGAATAAAATTGTAAAACTTCACGTATTATTATTATATTTTTGTCAATAACTCGATATATTCAAGTTCTCTTTTTATTAAGAATTTTTAATGAACCCCCAAAACAAAATTTCTGGAGCCGCCATTGGGTGCGATTCTAGTCTTTCTAGAGGGAATTTTGATTCATGCATTAAAGGAAATTGTTGTGAGATTTAGTACAAAATTAAGCATAGATGATTTCAACATTCAAAAGAGTATCAAGTTCCATTTTGATATATCATAAATGAATGAGTTGAAATGTATTAAGAAAATTTTATATGTACTTTTTTTTTTGTTTATATATTATTAATACTGAATAAGTGAACTACTTATTTTACTTTCAATGTTATTA
Organism: Quercus suber; assembly: GCF_002906115.3. Lineage (NCBI taxonomy): Eukaryota > Viridiplantae > Streptophyta > Magnoliopsida > Fagales > Fagaceae > Quercus > Quercus suber. Next base: position 700,297 of record NW_027069630.1, on the reverse strand, counting down.
TATTCCTTATTTTTTTAATGATAAAAAATGTTGTTCATGTTGTGGCCTTCCAAATTCAAGTTCATGAATTTTTCCATGAATAAACCGGAATATCAAGTCGTCATTTGCAACAACCATAAGATCATTATTTCATACATACAATGCAATTAATATAAATTTTTTAGAATGTGGATTATAAACTCACATCGCTTAAAATAGTCTGATACATTGAGTGCTTCATACACAGATTCACCAAAGATCTATACTAGAGACCTTCATTATTCTATAAGGATGCATATTTAAAAATATAAAGATAACAAAGTTGCCACACTTGACTTCCAAAGAGAAGCATTTATTCTTATAAAATATTTAAACAGAGACAATGGTAGACCTTAAGCATAATAACCATTTAGAGGTAGCAGTACATAGGCGAAGCACAAAGTGATTGTGGTGACGGGTATTAGTAGTTGTGAGAAGATTTCGGTGGGGGTGGTGGGGGTGATGAGGATCGTGGTGGTGGCGGTGGAGGCGATGCCGAGGGTGGTGGTGGAGGAGGTGATGAGGATCGTGGCGGTGGCGGTGGAGGGGGTGATGAGGATTGTGGCAGTGGAGGGGGCGATGAGGATCGTGGCGGTGGCGGTTGAGAGGGTGATGAGGATCGTGGCGGTGGAGGCGATGCCGAGGGCAGTGGTGGAGGGGGTGATGAGGATCGTGGTGGGGGCGGAGGAGGTGATGCTGAGAGTGGCGGTGGAGGGGGTGATAAGGATCGTGGCGGTGGCAGAGGAGGCGATGCCGAGGGTGGCGGTGGAGGGGGTGATGAGGATCGTGGCGGTGGAGGTGATACCGAGGGTGGCGGTGGAGGGGGTGATGAGGATCGTGGTGGGGGTGGAGGAGGCAATTCTGAGGGTGGCGGTGGAGGGGGTGATAAGGATCGCGGCGGTGGCGGTGGAGGCGATGCCAAGGATCGTGGTGGAGGAGGCGATGCCGAGGGTGGTGGTGGAGGGGGTGATGAGGATCGTGGCGGTGGCGGAGGAGGCGATGCTGAGGGTGGCGGTGGAGGGGGTGATGAGGATCGTGGCGGTGGAGGTGATACCGAGGGTGGCGGCGGAGGAGATGGTGAGGGTGGTGGTGTTGGTGGTGGTGGAGATTTTGGAGGTGGGGGTGATGCCGAGGGTGGTGGTGGAGGGGGTGATGAGGAT
>NW_027069630.1:692604-698414 GCF_002906115.3 Quercus suber | reverse complement strand
TAGCCTAGATTAATTAGCCAAGTTGTTACTTAGTCAAATTAAGCAATTCTAGGTTAAAACAATCCAAACAATCATATCAAGAATATAAAGCAGCGGAAAATAAATAACACAAGATATGATCACCCAGGGAAACCACACGGTAAAAACCTGGGGAGGATTTGACCCACCGATCCTCAAGGCTAACCTGAATTCACTATGAAAGAATTGAAGTTCGTACAAAAGGACTACAAGTCCCCGCTCGACTTCCTAATGCTACCCACCAGTAGAACTTCCTGACACGACCACGCGCAGGCTCCGAATCCACGGACTACTTCTTTCTTGAATTCCTCAATCAGCTACAAGCTCCCCGCTTGCTTTTCTTTTAAGTTCCAATGGTTGCAAAGTAATGATCTTCAAGATGTTGAAATCATCTCTACCATGAAAACCCTAAGTTTTGTGTAAAGGAAAGCTCCTCAAAGATCTCACAAGAGATTCACACAAAACAGCAATGTATGAGCAACAATACAATATGGACAACCTCCAAAAACGTGGCTAGGGTTTTGTTTATATACCTAGGGTAAAAACATAAAACCCTAAACGTTTAATGAAGTAGGGCTGAGTTGGAAATTCTGCAGAAAATTCAACCTGTGCGATTTTCGATCGATCGAGTCTATTCTTCGATCGATCGAGCCAGGCCGAAAGTCCCAAGTACTTCTGCAGCCACTCGATTCCAACTTTACAATATTAAACCAACTTTGAGCAAGTCTAAATAAGACTAAATACAATGTTTTGATCATGGTTTGCCAACATTACAAATTAGAGTTCTAAATACATAAAATCCTAAGACCTTAGAACCTAACAAACTCCCCCTTTGGCAATCCGTGACAAAACCCTAATTCACAGCTCAAAGTTTTACAAATAAAAAGCCCTTTACAAAGATAATGCTCATAAAATTCAATTCAGCCTAACTACTATCCATAGTTGCAAGTGTAGACAGCAGCTTAGTTGAATCAACCTGTATAATCCTGAAATACTCAACAAACGCATAAACGCATGTGTGACAGTAAAGAGTAAAACAACAGGTATAACATTCTTGTAAGATTCACATAATTCAACATAAAGACATATATGAATGATCAACTCATAAATATAAATCAATACGCAGTGAAACACAAAGCAACAAGAATCAATAAAAAATAACATGTATATCAATCAATGTTACTCCCCTAACATGAATATCCCAAAAAAAATGATATACAAAGTGAAGCACATAGATACAATCTAAAAACTCCACAAGCTCCTCTAAAACAAAAAAACTCCCCCTAACTACAAAAACTCTACACAAGTCAAAACTCCACTCCCCTTTTTGTGACGGAATGCCAAAGGGCAATCACAAGTCGCCATCAAAAGGAGGTGGTGAGGGTGAATGAAGACGCGCAAAATAGCTCGGAGAGCACGAATCTCATCCAGCAAGTCCACCAAAATCTGACCATGAGCCTGCTGAACAGTCATGACAGTCTCCAAAGTACGACGAACATCAAAGTCGGCCGAAGGAGGTGGAGAAACATCAGCAGCAGCAGCATCATCACCAACTGGAATATCCTCACCAGCAAGACCTGCAGAAGAAGAAGGAGGAAGTGTGCTACTAGAGGGCTCAGATCTAGGGTGTTTAGAACCAGCTCGAAGATGAGCGGCCCTCAGTCTAAGAAAAGACGCACCTATAGGAGCTATCACATGAACGGGCTCAGAGGAAGGAAAACCACTAAGATCAAGATAGAGAAGAATCCTATGAATGAAAATAGGATGAACAAGAGCATGAGCAGTAGATGAACTCCTATAAACTTCGTTCAAAGAACGAAGAAAAAGATGGGGAAAACTAATAGGAGCATCAGTAAAGAGCGTACAGAAATACACACCTCTCAAGAGGAATGGTGTGAACATGGGAAATAGGCCAGATCGAATGACAAGCTATCCTGAAGAACAGATAGTGTAACCCGGAGAGCTCAGCAGAAGTGATCCGAGGATCAGAACCCCACTGGACAGCAGTACCAGTGACGTACGACAAAACATCGCTAATCTCGGGAGACTCAGCATAAGGATAGACAGGATGCTGGACCAAAGGTACCCCTAGAGCATCAGCCACTACCCGAGGAGTAATGGAGTACTCTACGCCTCGTATCCAACTCTTAACTAGAGTGTTGGAATCATAGATGCGGATAGAGATGTTCGAATAGAACTCTCTAATCAAGGCAGAAGGTGGAGGAGGATCAGAAACATCCACCAAGGGTAACCAACCCCGACGCTCAAAATTTGCCCTAATGGCAGGATCAAGTTCATCTAACAGCACAGAACGCTCAGCCCAAATCTTTCTCCTAATGTTAAGCTTCTCAAAAATCTCTTGGTTTTTCTCATCGGAAACCTCTCACTATCAAAGGATGGAGGGGTGAAGGAGAAGGTGAGGGAACACTCCTACGGGCTCTAGTTTTCCTAGGCATAGTGCTAAGGAAAGGACAGAGACACAAAGAGAAAACCACAAAGAATTAAGAGAAAACAAAACCAAGGGCAGACTGCAAATTAGCACAATAAAGAATATAGAACAAAAATCTATATGATGCATGAACAATAAAATGTTGTGATGCATGATCTAAATGCAGTGAACAATTAAGTTTAATTGAGATAATTGGACAAAATTGGCTTGAACAAGGAATTTCTATCAAAAATCCCAAAAATTTGAAAAACCACTTGAAAATTTTGCAACAAATTGATGAATTGATCATTACACAAGGTTGAAAACAGATTAGAATAACCCATTTCATCAATACAACAAGCCAATTTCAGCAAATTCTACTCAAATTAACAAAAGCCCCAATTCGGATATATATATATATATTTTTTTTTAGGTTAATACTTTAATTTATTCTTAAAAATATACTTTTGCACACCCGACTTAAATTTTGCACACCCTTGTTACAAGTATTTCCGACTCTAAAATTAAAGAGTGAGTGATTGCGAATTGGAAGTGTAATTTTTTTTTTATAAGTTTATATTATATTTGTGTGAGTGTGTCTTATATTGATTGTGTATATTACATTTTGTTATAATGTTATTTGTATAAATTATGATGGGTGTGTACAACATAAATATAATATAACTTTATATAATTTAATAATTAGGAAATAAAAAGTGTTTTTTGACATGCGTGTATATTGTTATCTTGTTATAATAACTTTTTGTTATAAAGTTAGTAAAATTCAAGAAAAAAATTGTAAAGTTAGTGATTGTTCAAGCATTTGATTAGTTAAGTAGACACATAGTGTATAATTTTATGTATAAATGAGTGTGATTGTGTGCGTCAATAATTAATATGTAGTCAATGAGTTGAGATTAGTCATTTAGTCTAAAATATTTTTATAAAAACAAAGCCAAATAGATAATAACAACTTTATAAAAATAAAAATGTTAGACAAACTTAACAAAATAAATTAGTCGTAGGCTCATAGCTACCCATATTGACAATAGATACTCATAATGAACTATCATGTAACATTCAAAATTTGAAAACTTATAGAATAAAATTGTAAAACTTCACGTATTATTATTATATTTTTGTCAATAACTCGATATATTCAAGTTCTCTTTTTATTAAGAATTTTTAATGAACCCCCAAAACAAAATTTCTGGAGCCGCCATTGGGTGCGATTCTAGTCTTTCTAGAGGGAATTTTGATTCATGCATTAAAGGAAATTGTTGTGAGATTTAGTACAAAATTAAGCATAGATGATTTCAACATTCAAAAGAGTATCAAGTTCCATTTTGATATATCATAAATGAATGAGTTGAAATGTATTAAGAAAATTTTATATGTACTTTTTTTTTTGTTTATATATTATTAATACTGAATAAGTGAACTACTTATTTTACTTTCAATGTTATTATATTCCTTATTTTTTTAATGATAAAAAATGTTGTTCATGTTGTGGCCTTCCAAATTCAAGTTCATGAATTTTTCCATGAATAAACCGGAATATCAAGTCGTCATTTGCAACAACCATAAGATCATTATTTCATACATACAATGCAATTAATATAAATTTTTTAGAATGTGGATTATAAACTCACATCGCTTAAAATAGTCTGATACATTGAGTGCTTCATACACAGATTCACCAAAGATCTATACTAGAGACCTTCATTATTCTATAAGGATGCATATTTAAAAATATAAAGATAACAAAGTTGCCACACTTGACTTCCAAAGAGAAGCATTTATTCTTATAAAATATTTAAACAGAGACAATGGTAGACCTTAAGCATAATAACCATTTAGAGGTAGCAGTACATAGGCGAAGCACAAAGTGATTGTGGTGACGGGTATTAGTAGTTGTGAGAAGATTTCGGTGGGGGTGGTGGGGGTGATGAGGATCGTGGTGGTGGCGGTGGAGGCGATGCCGAGGGTGGTGGTGGAGGAGGTGATGAGGATCGTGGCGGTGGCGGTGGAGGGGGTGATGAGGATTGTGGCAGTGGAGGGGGCGATGAGGATCGTGGCGGTGGCGGTTGAGAGGGTGATAAGGATCGTGGCGGTGGAGGCGATGCCGAGGGCAGTGGTGGAGGGGGTGATGAGGATCGTGGTGGGGGCGGAGGAGGTGATGCTGAGAGTGGCGGTGGAGGGGGTGATAGGATCGTGGCGGTGGCAGAGGAGGCGATGCCGAGGGTGGCGGTGGAGGGGGTGATGAGGATCGTGGCGGTGGAGGTGATACCGAGGGTGGCGGTGGAGGGGTGATGAGGATCGTGGTGGGGGGGAGGAGGCAATTCTGAGGGTGGCGGTGGAGGGGGTGATAAGGATCGCGGCGGTGGCGTGGAGGCGATGCAAGGATCGTGGTGGAGAGGCGATGCCGAGGGTGGTGGTGGAGGGGGTGATGAGGATCGTGGCGGTGGCGGAGGAGGCGATGCTGAGGGTGGCGGTGGAGGGGGTGATGAGGATCGTGGCGGTGGAGGTGATACCGAGGGTGGCGGCGAGGAGATGGTGAGGGTGGTGGTGTTGGTGGTGGTGGAGATTTTGGAGGTGGGGTGATGCCGAGGGTGGTGGTGGAGGGGGTGATGAGGATCGTGGTGGGGGCGAAGGAGGCGATGCTAAGGGTGGCGGTGGAGGGGGTGATAAGGATCGTGGCGGTGGTGGTGGAGGCGATGCCAAGGGTGGCGGTGGAGGGGGTGATGAGGATCGTGGCGGAGGAGGCGATGCCGAGGGTGGTGGTGGAGGGGGTGATGAGGATTGTGGCGGTGGCGGAGGAGGCGATGCCAGGGTGGCGGTGGAGGGGGTGATGAGGATCGTGGCGGTGGAGGTGATACTAGGGTGGCGGTGGAGGAGATGGTGAGGGTGGTGGTGGTGGTGGTGGTGGATTTTGGAGGTGGGGGTGATGCCGAGGGTGGTGGTGGAGGGGGTGATGAGGATCGTGGTGGGGGCGGAGGAGGCGATGCTAAGGGTGGCGGTGGAGGGGGTGATAAGGATTGTGGCGGTGGTGGTGGAGGCGATGCAAGGGTGGCGGTGGAGGGTGATGAGGATCGTGCGGAGGAGGCGATGCCGAGGGTGGTGGTGGAGGGGGTGATGAGGATTGTGGCGGTGGCGAAGGAGGCGATGCGATGGTGGCGGTGGAGGGGGTGATGAGGATCGTGGCGGTGGAGGTGATACCGAGGGTGGCGGCGGAGGAGATGGTGAGGGTGGTGGTGTTGTGGTGGTGGTGGTGGAGATTTTGGAGGTGGGGTGATGCCGAGCGTGGCGGTGGCGCGGTAGGAATGGTAAGGGTGGAATAAATGGAATATAGATGAGGTGTCTT
>NW_027069630.1:474586-684462 GCF_002906115.3 Quercus suber | reverse complement strand
CATCCCCACCAGCCACCGCTAGCAACCTTCGCCGTTGCCACTAGGAATGGATCGTCGAAGACATCAATGGCCACCCATGACAGAGGAGACCAAAGGCTCAAATCAAAAAGTTCTTTTCAATCTTTACGTTTCTTTTTGCTTCCTCTTTAATCTTTATGGCACTGACTCTTTTTCTTTTTTCATTCTTATCTTTTAAATCACAACAGCAAGCATGGTTTCTGACTTTTAATCCAAATCAACGAATTATTTTTGGCTTGGTATGGTTCATAAAGATGCAGATCTGGAGGAAATAGTGAGGCATAGAAGAGAGGAGTTAACAGGGAGTTAAGATAAATGGTTGGGTTTTTTGAATCAGGCAGTGTGGTTTGTGTGGGCCTGGTGGTGGTGGACGGCGGTGATTGGCGGTGTAGTTGATCTCGGCAAAGGTTGTTGGTGGTGGATCGGGTTGCTAGCGGTGGCTAGTGGGGATGGAGGTGGAGGACCAATGGTGGTGCCTAGGATTGTTTGGGTTTTATTTTTTATTTTTATTTTTTTTAATTATTTTAGGAAACTAAGGTAAGAAAATTCTGAAAATTATATTTGCATTTAATAGGTGCTCATGTGGCAAGTTTTTATTAGTGGAACATAAAGTGGAGCAGAAAAAATGAGACAAAAGATGTGGACTCGTATCATTCATGTAGAATATTGGGGGAGTTTCCTTTTAATGTTTATTTAAAATTTGCATTCAAAATAAAATATGGAAAGTATAAAAGACAATAGAGTCTTAAATGAGGAGATTAAGTAAGGTTTTGAATTGCAAAAATGAAATAAGAGGAAAATTTATAATAGGAATTATAATTGGAAATAAAAATATATAACTTCAAAAGATGATTTAAAGATGATAAAAAAAAAAAGGGGTTGACATCTTTCCATTAAAATCAAAATTAAACTTAAAATTTTTAAATTCAAATTAAAGTTGACATTTCTATTGGGAAAGTTTTTAATAAGCGATTAAATATTTTCTCAAATAAGTTGAGTCATTAATGTCAAGAAATTTCCTTTTAATGTTTATTTAAAATTTGAATTCAAAATAAAATATGGAAAGTATAAAAGATGATAGAGTCTTAAATGAGGAGATTAAGTCAGGTATTAAATTGAAAAAAGGAAATAAGAGGGAAATTTATAATAGGAATTGATTTTTTTATTTATTTATAATTGGAAATTGGAAATAAAAATATATAACTTCAAAAGATGATTTAAAATAAATGGGGTTGACATCTTTCCATTAAAATCAAAATTAAACTTAAAATTTTTAAATTCAAATTAAAGTTGACATTTCTATTGGGAAAGTTTTTAATAAGCGATTAAATATTTTCTCCAATAAGTTGAGTCATTAATGTCAAGAGATTTCCTTTTAATGTTTATTTGAAATTTGAATTTAAAATATAATATGGAAAGTATAAAAGATGCTAGAGTTTTAAATGAGGAGATTAAGTCAGGTATTAAATTGCAAAAAGGAAATAAGAGGGAAATTTATAATAGGAATTGATTTTTTTAATTTATAATTGGAAATTGGAAATAAAAATATATAACTTCAAAAGATGATTTTTTTTTTTTTTTAATGGGTTTGACAGCAGAATATTGGGGAAAATAACATCAAGCAGGCCAAAGGTGTATTAAAAAAAAAAAATAAATAAAAAACCAGGATTGGGCAGCTTAGGTTAAACCCGACTGCAACCCAAAAACCGAAAATTTTATGAGAGCACAACCTGAACCTAACCTGGACTTCCACCTGACCTACCCAAAGCCCTTCGGATCGGTTCGGGTTAGGCGAGTTTTTAGGTTGGGCTGGTTCCATTCTCAACTCTGACCTTATAAAATAAAATTAAAAAATAAAGTGGTTGGCATTTCCAATAGAAATGGTAAGGTAAAGATTAAAAATAAAATAAAATATTAATTCATCTTTTCTCCTAACATTTTCGCTGAAAACGTTACTATTCAAATTTGCCCCTCCCCCAACTACCAGGTTATATAAATAAATAAAATAATAATAGTAAACAAAAAAACAAAGTTGGTTGCTTTTCATAATGAGACCTTAATTATGCTTATCTTCAACTCACCATCACTCATATATAAATAGCCTCCAAGAATACTAACCCAACATATATACTTACATCAAATTAGTGAGACAATGGATTTTGAAAGAATGATCTTAATTGTAGTTTTGTATTTGTGTTTGATAAACATCTATCAGGTGAATGGAACCCAAATTATATCCAAAGAAAAGGAATTGGAGTTAGAAAGACAACTAAAGCTCATAAACAAACCTCTAGTTAAAAGCATTTAGGTTTTACACTAACTCAAACTCATGTGTATCCCAAATCTTTATATGTTTTAAGATTATAATACATCATGCATATTCAGTGCAATGATATTTAAGCATTCCATTTAGAAATTATGTTCTCTTCTTATTGTTATTATCAATTTTTTTTTTTCTTTTGGATATTATCAATTGATTGTTCATTTGGTATTGTGATTATGTTATTCTCCCATAAAAGAAACTTTGAGCTTGATTTCCTCTCCCCTTTTTATTGTAAGGGAAAAAAAGAGATAAAGAAAAAAAAAATGACTTTGATTAAGTTATGAGATTAATAACTAATGAAATGAGTGAATTTATATTTAATTTTGGCTAAATTATGTGTTTGACACTTAAACTTTGTTATTTTTTTTTCAGTTTGGTTCATTACATTTAACAGTTTTCATCTTGATCCCACTAAGTTTCTTTTATCTTAAATTTTATAATGATATGATTCACTTTTATGGATAAAAGGGAAAAAAGAAGAAAAAGTAATTTTGAGTTAAATATTTGGCACTGCATAAATTCATAAGTTCTTTTAACTTTTAATTCTTGAAAGTTTAACAATACCTTCAATATTTCTCAATACTTGGTGATTAGTGCAGGCTAGGCTTAGAAATTTTTGTGAAATTATTTATGTCCTCCCTCTTCTCACAAGAAGTCGCACACCACACCTCTTGGCTTAAGCGAGACCCCATTCCAACAACTCGATGCAAATCATGTCCCATTAAGAGACTTTTCCTTGCAAATGATTCTCCCACATGTGACCCTGCCTCCAAAGAAAATTACAGCTGGGATAATAATGGGTTTCGTGAATACACAACTTATTCGAGTTTTTGGGCCATAACAACATTCTTTCCCTTCCGTCTAGTACTTACTTAGTGCATTGTTTCAAGGCATCTTATCATATACCTTATTCATATCGATCCAAGTACTAATGGCAAGTGATCCAAAGCATGTGCCTCAATGAATCCCTGTTCTGGGTGTTTATTGCACTAGGTATATGGATATTGGATACCCATAGAACCTGCGATGTCATCTAGATGAGTTTCCCAAAGTTAATTTGAAAGCTTTCATTTTATCCATGTCACCTTTGAGAAGGATTATATAGAAACTAGTAAGTATATGACTGAAGTACTTTAGTTTTTTTTTTTTTTGTGAGAGAGTTTCAACTTATGGCGTCCGCTCTTGATGATAGCTCTTTATCATCAAACTAAGACACTAATCAATTTTTGGTATAGGTGAGGATTGAACCCCAGATCTCTTATACAACCATAAGAGACTTTACCAGCTAAGTTAGCTAGAATCCACTTGAAGTACTTTAGTTGAACAACAGGAAACTCATATAAAATGAAATTACAGTACATTTTTTATTTTTTATTTATTTTTTTATGTCTTTGACGGGTAAAATTGGTTGATTGGGCTTAATTATTTTTTAGTTTTATTATTGGAAATTGTTGTTGTTGGACTAATTGTTTTGGACTTGTATATTTTGTTTTAGATTTTAGATGTATAAATTTTTTTATAGCCTTCGAAAAGAGGAAAAATGTTAGAGTTACAATTTTTTTTCACAAATTATTGATGTGACGAGTGATTATTAGTAAATAAAAAAGTGATATAAGTGGCGAGCCTAGATGTGAACTAGTAATAATTTGTACATTAACAATTTGTAAAAATATTGTATAAAAGTTTGTGGTTATAATATTATATTTAAAAGAATCAACTATATTGTTTAGTGGGGTAAAGTATAATTTTAAAGAAAAAAATTGCTAAAAGTAGTACCTATATCTATACTAGTAATTAAAAAAAAAAAAATAATAATAAATTTAAGGGGGCTATTGCCCCCAAAGCCCTAGTGTGCCTTCGTCCCTGGACATAGGGTTATATGTATGTATGTATGTGTGTGTGTGTATATATATATATATATAATAACCCTAAGATGAGACCAAATTTAACTATCATATATCTTTGTAGAGCCTTCTCAATTATCTTTCTTCAAGGTCACAATTCACAATCATCATATTTTTTAGACATTTTCTAAATCATGGAAGTCTTATTATTATTGCTTTTTAAAAAAGAAAAAAAATTTCATATATAACATGTTATAGAACTTGTTTATTTTTCAACTTGTAAACGGAGTTTGGACATATTGTTGACTGTATTGATATCAATAAACAATTGGCTTTTGATCATCCTTTGTTGAAAGATCACAAGATCTAGGTACTTGAGCCGTGATCGCAACTATTTATTTCTTTATCTATATCAATAAACAATTTTTTTTTTCTTTTTCCAATTGCTTCAAAAATTGTAGTAGTTTGTACTTTTTAAACTGCAAATTATCACGCTGATTACTATGTCTGCCATGCCTCGTCATGTTAACAAATTCTAAGTTGACTAGGGCTTACTATTTAAAGGATTAATTAAGCACATCAAATTTTTTTTTTGGTTTTTTTATAGAAAAAATTAAGCACATCAATTATCTAAAAAAAATTATTATGAATCAGAATTGGATTAAAGGCTACATTCTAACTAGAGCAAGAGATGGCAAAGTTCAGTTTCCTTAATTAACTGTGCAATTATATATCAAGATATGAGATACTACAAATGATGTCATTACCACAAAGCGATCACTTATTATTATTATTATCATCTGCAAGTTGGAAAACAAATATTATGTTCTCTTAGTTTAATTTGAATTTTTGCTTCTTCAAGAAAGACCTCATTTTTCACTAAGAAAAACAAAGAATGCAGATCTCTCACGAAATAGACCTTCAATGATTGGTTTACCGAAAGATGCTTGTCCATCAGGAACAGTTCCTGTTCGTAGGACAACAAAAGAAGACCTCATAGCATATAGTTCAATGTCAAATAACATTTATCCTCAAACAGCTGAAGTTCCCAATCTTCATGCAAGTTCTTTATAATATATTTTGGGATGTAGGATGTAATCATAGCCATACTTGGTATCATAATACATTGCACTAGTATTATTTTCCCAAGAATATAACATTAACGTCAAAATAAGATTTGTGAAAATGGTCATTCAAACTTCTCAATTAACTAAATGAACCAAGTTTGAAATAAAGTTTGATTTTTTTGATTATCTAAATAACCAAGTTTAAATAAAACTAAACTTGACTCAATATATTTATGATCCTTAAACCTAATATTTTTGGCATTTAATTATGTAAATTTAAAGCAAATTTGTCAAAAGATGCATAATTATTTAGTATTTAGAACAATGAAGGTTAATATGGTAGCCAAATTTAGAACCAAGTTCTAGATTTTTTTTATGGGGGGAAAAAAAAAGTAATGGTGGATCCTATCAAATTGATCTTATTTGTTGGGTTGTACAGCGTGCAGTTATCCAAATGCAAAAAATTGAACATCACAGTTACATTGGAGTTGAAGGAAGAATCAGTGTCTATAATCCTCAAGTTAAGGGGGTAATCAGCTATGCCCTAATGTATGTCACGAACGGCGCAAATGATAATTTGAATTCTATCACAACGGGATGGATGGTAATTTAAATTTGTACTTATTTTGTTGATATTCACAGTTTCAAACCTTAATCTTTGATGATTGATAAAATTGTCCAATCAAGAATTTGCAGTAAACAATTGGCATTTTCAATAAAGTAAAAAATGGAAGTTTTCTTTGATGAATAAGCTATCATTCATATTGGTTTAAAAAAAGTTCAAGTTCTAAAGAGAAATGAATTGGTAAAGAAACGGTTATCAGAAGATTGACAATCAAATACAAATGCAACAACATAATCAGATTTTTCAAAAGAATAATGTGTGTACTTCTTGATTTGAACAGGTTTCTCTAAGTATATTCAATGGTATTGGGTATTCTTATTTCTTTACATTTTGGACGGTGAGTTTCTATACTTTCGTTTTCACACATTTATAATTTATTATATAACTTTTTACTTGTGGTATATATGTGTTTCTTGTTTCCTAGTGTTTCAATCCATTGAATTTTTAGATACTATAAGGAGCGTTTGGTTCACCATGATGTTACATTACACAGTAATATTACATTATTGTAATCTTACATTAATATAATCTCAATACAAGAATACAACATTACATTGTTTAGGAGGGTAGTGAGATTAAGGTGATGTGATATATTTTTTAATTTTAGATTCTGGTAATGTTAGAAAAATAAAATAAACAAAAAATCTTAATGTCACATCATCGTAATGTGCATTACATTAAGGGCACATCACAAGGAACCAAATGCCTTCTAAGTTCTTTTGAATACTATACGTAACAATGCCTTTGAAATTACAGACTGATGGTGCTAAAAAGACAGGCTGCTTCAACACTGCTTGCCCAGGTTTTGTGCAGGTTGACAATAGATATTATACCGGGTCACCTTTAAGTAATGTATCCAATATTATTGACGGTCGTCAATTTGAGATTGCACTCTCTATTTCAAAGGTAAATATATCGTTAATTAAATTGCATATTATTCTATTCTGTAATATTAACCTTCTATTTATATTACATTTTGAAACAAAGTTTGAAAAAGGTGCTTAGAGTTTTGTGACTTTGAATATATAATCTTGCTCTTTTATGTGACAGGAGGAAGATGGCAATTGGTGGTTAACAAGAGATGGTAATCGTATTGGATATTATCCAGCAGCGATATTTAATAATCTTACTGAACCTGAAACTGTTGGATGGGGAGGGATTGCTGTTAGTCCCCCAAATGGAATTAGCCCACCATGGGATCTGGAATATTTCCAGATGACAATTATAAACATACAAGTCAGTTTAGATCGATCCAGTATAGAAATAGTTCTGGAGTGCTAGATGTGCCTCAGGCATATACCATTGGTACAATCATTGATAGTCCTAACTGCTATCTCATACATTTCCTTGAATATATAGATGTGCTTGGGGGATACACCCTCGGGTTTGGTGGACCTGGTGGGAAGTGTGGCATTTAAAATATTTTGTATCATGAATCCTAGCTAAATCCCATGTTGATGTTTCTTTTCCTTTTGTGCGTAAAGAGGGTAATTCATTTGCCCATTTGTTGGCCCAGTGGGTTGCGCTTTTGAATTGGAGGGTGCTAGTTCCCATCTCTTCCCTGTTGCCTCATGTTGTTAAGGTTGTGGATTGAGATGGCCCTAGGCCCAGTTCTTTTCAATAAAATAAAGTACTTATTCAGCAAACCAAAAAAAAAAAAAAAAAAAAGTCTTGAAAAAATAAATTGGAAAGTTATTCCTTAAGCTATGACCATTCATGTCAATGACCTTGATTTGTCCCTCCATGATGCTTAATATTATGGAATTTGATTATGTTTTTTTTTTTTGTTAAGTTGTTCCCAAACCCAACCAAATCTTTTAAGTTTTCCTCAATTACAATATTTACTTCTACAGATAGCATTGTTTGGATATGGGTTCACTTTTTTATTATTAATAACAATGCATACGAACAATGCTTGAGATAACAGCAACCAAACATATTCTGATAATTATAGAAGCTTATTGGAAGAAAAACTAAAACAAATTAGTCACTTGATCAAAATATGGTTTTAAAAACAGAACCATTAAAAGAACTAGAAAGAGGAGGATTCATGGTTTTAAGGTTAGACCAGGGTTTAATTGGAGGTCAAAATGTGATGATATAATAATTATTTGGGTAAATTACAAATTACACCCCTATATTTTTGGATTGATTGGATCTTACTCCCTAAAGTTTGAAAGTGTTTGGATTTTATATCCTAAAGTTTCAGAATTTAGAAGTGTAAAATCCAAAAACTCCCTAACTTTAGGGCGTAAAATCCAAATTCTGAAATGTCATGATGTAAATTCTAAACACCCCAAACTTCAAGGGTAAAATCCAAAGTTTGAAATTTCAGAGTATAAAATCCAAACATCCCCAAACTTTAGGGGTGCAATTTGCAATTTATCCTAATTATTTTAACTAGTTGCTAACAAAAATTTTAACATAAAGTTAATACACATATACACATTATAATTAAAAACATTTATCTATTATCAAAAAATGAAAAGCAACTTTCTTAAAAACTTTTTAAAATGCAATATAGAGAATAAAAATTCGCAAATATTAGAAACTGACAATTATTTCCCAAAACAATTTTTTTTTAATTCAATTTTTCTCTCCCTATATCCAATAAAAATTACATATCTATAAATTTATTTTTAAAAAATGAAATAAATACTTTTAGGACCCAAAAAGCCAAAACTTAAACAAATAAAAAAAATCAAAACCAAAAAGAAAACAAATTCACAAAAAAAAAAAAAAATTAGAATTTTATCTCTCTAATATCCAGTATAGATTAAAAAAAGTGTCTAAAATTTATAACACACCAAAATTAAAACGAGACTAAAGCCATGTAATAATCGAGTGTATTAGGATATAAACTCAAATTCTCACTTCAAAATTAACAAAACATTCACCCAAACTAAATTCAAACCAAATCAATAAGAGAGGGCTTGAAACAAATCTGCAGGAAATAATAAACAATTCACTACAAAGGAGAAAAAAAAAAAAANCTTTTTTTTTTTTTTTTCCCTATCCTCATGATCCTTTTTTGGTGGGTTTTATTTGCTTTCAAGAAATTAGTTATTTAGGTTTTTGTATTTTGATACTCTGATTTGCATTATATTGTAATTGATGTTGAATAAATATGCTTCTTTTTCATGCTTTGAATGTTGGGTTGATATTCTTTCCTCTCTCTCTCTCTCTCTCTCTCTCTCTCTCTCTCTCTTTTTCTTTTTTTCTTTTTTTTTTTTATTTTACTGCCTCCCACGTCTGCACTTATCATTATATTTTTGTAGTGTAAATATATGAGACTTAATATTCAATAAGCTCAACACAAACATGCAACACTAATTTATTTGTATTTTATGAAATGAAAATAGTTTATAATTTTAGGTTTTAGATGTTAGGACCTGATTGGTTTGTGGTAAGTGTGGATTCATTTTCTATTTCCATTTTCTATACTCAAATGTTATTCTCATTTTTTGTTTCCAACTCATTTTTTTCTTTGGCATCAATTTTCAGCTTTAGTCTACTCTAACCTCTTTTTTTTTTTTGGTTGAAAACCCAACAAATACATACACAAAGGAAGCCTTTTACAGCTATCCCACCTGCTAGAAACCACTTTCCTCCTACAAACTAACCCAAGTCAAAACAAATATGCTTGAAAACAAACACCACACAACCATGGATCCACAATTAGATTTTAGCAAACTCACCCCTAAACACCTCGAATCCACCATTAGATAGAAAGAGAGAGAGTAGAGAAGACCATAGTCCCACCCCCATCACCATCACAGCTGATGAAAACCCACCTTCATCACCACCACCAAATCTGAAACCCATATATACATAGCCACCCCATAACCACCCAGAGAGAGTGGAGAAGAGAGAGAAAGAAACGGCCATCCTAAACTCAAATCAAAACCCAAACTAATCACCACACCCACCACCAA
Source organism: Quercus suber (assembly GCF_002906115.3). Classification (NCBI taxonomy): domain Eukaryota; kingdom Viridiplantae; phylum Streptophyta; class Magnoliopsida; order Fagales; family Fagaceae; genus Quercus; species Quercus suber. The sequence continues at coordinate 674,650 of NW_027069630.1, read as the reverse complement.
ACCCACAATCACAGCCACAACTTTGATTCACCATCACCAAACCCAAAAGAAAAACTCAAACCAATATTAATCCAGCTGAAGAGAGAGAGAAAACAAAGCCACAACTTGGATTCACCACCACCAAACCCAATCAGCTTAGTGCCAAAAAAGAAGAAGAAAAACCCAAACCGATCTAGCCGAAGAGAGAGAGGAAACAAAGGATCTTACCTAGGAGAGAGAGAGAGAGAGAGAGAGAGAGAGAGAGAGAGAGAGAGAGAGAAATCATTTTCATGGATTTTGATTTTGGGACCAAAGAGAAGGGAGAGGTGGAGACTAGAGAGAAAGAGTGAGATTTGATCATCTGTATATGTGGAGAGAGAGAGAGAGAGTCGTCGGTGGAGTGAAATACAACTAAGTGTGGGGACCACAAATTCAGGTTTATTACAAAAATATCATTATATTCATTTATGTTGAAAATGAAAACACTAAAAGTTGTTCTTATTTTTGGTGTAAATGCACTTTTGGTCCCTACATTTTGCACTTTTTTCATTTTAGTCCCTATATTTTATTTTTACCACTTTTAGTCTCTAAACCAATTAATGTGTGACATTTAAGTCCTTACTGTCAACCAACTAACGGGAAAAGCTGAGGTGGCAGACGGAACACCCTATTAACTAACGTGGCTCTGATGTGACACTGATATGGCGATTAAAATATTATTAAAAAATATTATTTGGTATTTTTATATGCCACGTCAGCATTTTAATTTTTTATAAAAAGCCATGTTAGAAAATTTAAACCAAAAAAGAAAATAAATTAAAAAAAAAAAACTTAAATCTAATTAAAAAAACGGTTTAAAAAAAAAAATCTAATTAAGAAACAAACACAAACACAAAAACAAAAGGCCCTCATTCGTTCTCAACACAGTTCTATCTCAAAAAATCTGCAAATTCTATTATAGCTCTCTGTTTTTTCTCCGTTTCTTTCAGAAAGCACTCTTTTTAAGCCGTAGATTTCTTTTCAGATTGTTGAATCTTGACCGTACAAAAAAAAAAAAGTTTGTTAAATGAGAGGGTCTCGCCATCAGAATCGATCTCGGCATGACCTACTCATGTGTCGGAGTTTGGCAACATGACCGTGTCGAGATCATAGTTAACAACCAAGGGAACCAAACGACGTCGTCTTATGTTGCTTTCTCCGATACGGAGTGTTTAATTAGTTTTAAATTTCAGGGTTTGTTTTTTTTATGTGGGTTTGATGATTTTTCTGGGTTTATGGGTTTGATTTGTTGGAGGTTTTGGTGGAGGATGGTGTTTCGATGGAAAATGGGAACATCGCTGGTGGTGGTAGTGGCATGCATCAAGAAGAGAATCCATTGCCCATGAGTGGGTATCTGGGTTTGTTTGAAACTTGCATGAGTGGGTATCTAGGTTTGTTTGAGACTTGTGTGGCTAAGTTTGTTCAGATTTGGGTATCCTTGCTCTTGTTCTGGGTTTGTTTGTGTTTTTGTTTTTTTGGAGAGAATGTGGAGTTGTTTGTCTTTATGGGTTTTTTTGTGTGTTTGTTTCTGAAGAAAAATTCTAGGTTATGGGTTTGCTAGAGATTGATTTGGTTACTGGGTTTATGGGTTTATTTCTTCGATTTCTTTATGGTTTGGTTTGGTTTCTTGGATTTATTTCTTGTTTTTCTGGATTTGATGGAGTAGATTTCATGGATTTAGGAAGAACACGAAGAACAACTTCAGTTTTTACGAAATAATAATGAAAGTAAAAAAATAAAAAAAAATAAAAAAATAAGTTTTGTTTTTTAATTTATTTTCTTTTTTGGTTTAAATTTTCTGACATGGCTTTTTATAAAAAATTAAAATGCTGACATGGCATATAAAAATGCCAAATAATATTTTTTAATAATATTTTAATTGCCACATCAATGCCACATCAGCGCCACATCAACTATTAGGGTGTTCACCTAATTAATTTTTCCTGCTCCACTCTATACTCCACCAATAAATACTTGCCACATGTTGACCTAGTTAATTAAATACTACTATTAATTAATAATTGTAGTATTAATAAGTCAATAATGATAGTATTTAATTAATTAGGTGAACGCGTGGCAAGTATTTATTGATGGAGTATAGAGTGGAGCAAGAAAAGTGAGATAGAAGATTTGTGCTCTTTTTTTTTAATATTTATTTTGATGCCTTGTGCCCCTTTTTTAATTTAGGGATTAAACATATTCTAATTTTGCCTTTTTTTTTTTGTAGTCATTCGGTGCTTTGATGCTCAAACTATATCCGTCTCCAAGTTTCAAAGCAACAGGTGCATGCAAATTTTATCAAGGGACCCAAGTTCAACTCTATAACTTGCACACAACACACTCGGAGAAGAAACTGGAGACGAGTGTCATGGGACCCAAGATGAACGACGCAGTTGACGGTGGCGGATCCTTGCTCTGGCATCGTCTCTGACAATTTTCTTCTACCATTTTTTTTTGTTTTTTATTAATATATGGATATTTTTTATGGTAGTCTCTACTTTTTTATGTGAATTTATGCGAAAAATCTGACGTGTCATTATTTGATTGGAGGGTGTAAATAATGGTGTTTACACTAGGTCTTTATAGAATTTGCACTTAAAAGAAAATAGCAACATTCTTTTACATTTTTCAGATTTTTTTATTTAATTTTTACTACCAAAAAAAAAAAAAAAAAAAAAGATTTGAAACCACTTCTACCCTAAGCAACATTCTTTTACATTTTTCAGATTTTTTTATTTAATTTTTACTACCAAAAAAAAAAAAAAAAAAAAAGATTTGAAACCACTTCTACCCTACTGATTTTTGCTTCTATTATATTTTCGTTTATATGATCCTATTAGCTTTTAGACCCCTTAACACAATACTGTTAACCTAATATTAAGCCAAGTTGATTAACAAGTTTGTTAATTAAAACTGGGTTAAACAAATATGTGTAAAACAAATATAAGCGGAAAGTAAATAACACACATATCTAATGACCCAAGAAAACCAAACTGGTAAAAAACCTGGAGAGGATTTAACCTAACTATCCTTAAGGTAAAAATAGATCCACTATGAAAGAATTGAAGTTTGTACAATAGGGCTTAGCCACTAACATCTTATTGCTACCTTGTGTATAAAACTTACTATCATGACTATGTGACAGATTCGAGTCCACAGACTACTTCTTTCCTTGATCTACAGCAACCAAAAGTTCTCCTACTTGTGACTTTAAGACTTCATTCAAAGGTTTTAGATCTTCTTGAAAGTTCTTTATGCAGCAATTGAAGCGATCATCAAGTTCTTGATGTGAATCTTGATCATGATAGCTCTATATGTGTATTTAAAGGTAAACACCTCTTAGATCTCACAAAAAATTCAACACACAACTCAACAAAGACCTTTAAAACATAGCTAGGGTTTTTTCTTTTATACTTGGAGTGAAACACCTAACCCTACACGTCATATGGGCTTGGGCTGGTTTGAAAATTTTGCAGAAAATTGTTGATCCACGATTTTCGATCGATCAAGTCTAATTTTTGATCGATCAAGTCTAATTTTTGATTGATCGAGCCTTACAGAAATTGAATAGTAATTTCTTGCAATTATTCGATTCCAAACCTACATTAAACCAACCTTTGAGCAAGTCTAATCCTAGACTAAATGTTTTGATCATGGTTTGTCAACATATACAAATTGAAGTTCTAATACGTTAGTTTCTAAAGTCTTAGAACCTAACAATCTCCGCCTTTGGCAATCCATGACAAAACACATTACACGAAATAAAATGCTCAAAGTAAAAAATAGCCCAATTACACATTATTGCCCAAAATACAATTCAACCTAACTACTATCTATCAGTTGCAAAAGTAGACAACAACTTCGAATGAATCAACCTATAAATTCCTGAAACACTAACCAAACCATAAATGCATGTGTGGAAAATACAAGTAAACCAAATAAATTTCTTGTTTTCACAAAACAAAAAATAAAGACATATACCATGAATAACCTCATAATATAAATCATAGCCAATGTATCATAGTTTGTGAAACAAGAACACAAACATAAATAAAACAAGAAACATAAAAATATAAAAACAATGTCTCCCCCTAACATGTACAACACATCATCAAAAACATATCTCCCCCAAAAATACAATCTACACCAAAAAATTTCATATCTCCTTATCTCCCCTTATCACTATGCACTCCCCCTTTTTGTGATGTATTGCCAAAGGGCAATCAAGACTCATCCGAAGGTGGAGCCGGTGGAGAAGCACCTCTAGCATCAGCTAAATCTGCTCGTAAGGTTGCAACCTCATTAAGCAAATCCAACAAAAGCTGTCCATGTGCCGCCTGAATAGTAAGACACGTCTCTAGCATAGTACGCATAGACGAAGAAGATGATGTAGATGGTGGAGGATCCATGACTGCAGTGGGGTCCACAAACTCCTCAGCAGAAGGATCACCAGAAGGAGGGGCTCTAGATTCATCACCTATAGAAGACTCGACTTGAGGGTGTTTAGAGCTAGCTTTTAACTGAGTAGCCATTTTCCTGAGAAAGGTGGCACCTATAAGAGCGATGATATGAATAGGCTCAGATGCAGGGAAGTCCTCTAAACCTATATCTAACAGAATCCTATGAATGAAAACTGAGAAAAACAAACCATGTGACTTAGTGCTCCTCCTATGAACCTCAACAAGAGAACGAATGAAAAGAGTAGGAAAATTGATAGGAGCATTAGGGATGAGAGCGTACGAGAACGCACATCTCTCAATGGGAATAGTATGTATGTGAGAAATAGGCCAAATGCTATAACAAACAATCCTAAAAAAAAACAAATAATTGAGATCAGTAAGCTTATGTGTGGTAAACCTAGGATTACTACCCCAACTAATGGTAGTACTAGTAAGAAGAGACATAATGTCATCAAGAGGAGGAAACTTTGTGTAAGGGTACATAAGCTGCTGTACCAAAAGTACACTAAGAGCAGAAGCCACTACCTCACAGATAATAACAAACTCTTCACCCTTTATCCAAGTTTTCACATGGTGAATGTTGGAATCATCGGAGTGGATAGAGAGGTTTGAATAAAACTCTCTAATCAAAGCAGCCGAAGGGGGATGCTTAACATCCAGAAGAGGTAACCAACCTCGACTCTCAAAGTTCCTACGTATCTCAGGGTTTACCTCATCTAGGATAACTTTTCTCTCAGCCCAAACAGACCTAAAGATATTCAACTTCTCATAGGTTTCTTGATTAGGTTTAAACTGAAATCTATCACTTTGGAAATTAGAAGGGGATTTCTTAGCTCTAGTTTTCCTAACCACAACTCTAAGAGTAGAAAGGAAAATATTAAAAAAAAAAAAAAAAAACCAAGGGCAGACTGCATTAGAAAATGTTAGAGCACAAAATATATCAATAAAAAACAATCTATATGATGCAGTTGATGAATGCACATATAATGCATGCTCTAATGCTCAAAAAGCTTGTTCAATTTTTCATCATTTTCATTTAATTGACTTGAACAAAGAATTTTAACCAAAACCCCCAAATTTTGAAAAACCCATTCTTCAAAATCAAATCAAATTGAGTAATTAGACATTATACTAGTTAGAAAACATCATATAATGAATTAATCCATCAATTTCACAAATCAATTTTGAAAGCTCGAAAATGTGTTGAAAACACAAGAATTATTTAGACCCCCAAATTAAAGTTACGGCTTGATAGATTTTACACTAACTTAATACTAAGTGCAGAATAGTGTAAATGCGAGCGGATAAACAAACAAGCTATTCTAATCCATAATCATAGCAACACAACAGTAAAATAGAATGTAAAAGAGCAGGGAAGAAAGATGCAAACACAAGATAACACGCCAATGTGTAATCGAAGAGGAAACCGAAGAACTCAGCGAAAACCTCTCCGTCGCCCTCCAAGCGGTAATCGATCCACTAGATAATCAGTTGGGATACATGGGTTAGCAAGAGACTCTCCAAACCTAATCTACCCGATGTACCTAAGCCCTCTAAACTTCTACTCCAACAAGATTTCTCAGAACCTTGTCTTGTCTAACTTTCTGGATCTCGCAACAAGCTCCATGTTGCATCTGCCATCCTTAGCTTCTTCCAATGCTTCCCAGCAACACCAAAACTTCACTTGACACTCTAAAAGGGTGTGGTAAGTGTTTGGGCTATCAACCTCTCAATGGTATGGAAATAGAGGGTAGGAGTTGAGGAAAATCCATAAGCAATTGTGTATAAGATTGTGGGCATAGCAATCTCTAACTCTCAAGATGTGTGGCTAGGGTTTTCTCTCAGAAGCACTCCTCAACATTTGTGGGTAATGTGGGTATAAATAGTGTAGACACAAAAAGCGTATATCAGAATTGACAGTCTGGCAAAATAGAATGTCTAGCGAGTGTCTCGCGGAAAGGTCTTACCTGCGAGCTACTTGAGAAACACAACTATCGCCATCTGTCCTACCCGGCTCACTTTGCGAGTAGGACACATGGCTCACTTCGCAGGATGCTTAGTCGCAAGTTACCCGCAAGAACTTCTCAGTCTTCAATTGCTTGAATCTTCACACTCTCTCTCTATTACACAACCTTTACAATTAAATCACACAATAAATACATGGTACAAAAGATTGAATAAAATTACAATCAAATTTGGCACGGAATAAAAGCCAACAAAATACATAGTTGTAAATCACAACTTTACAATCTCTCCCTTTGGCTATTCCGTGACAAAACCCCTAAAATAGACTTTAGAGTTAAAATGTGAGTTTGGAAACAGTGGCAAAACTCACTCACACCTAATCTAGAAGTTGTGAAGTACTTGCACGTATATACCTGTAACTTGAAACACTTTCACACAAACAAAACTTTCATTAAGCTTATGACAAGTTGAACACAAGGTACGTACATGAGCAAGTAAAGTGCGATCAAGTTTGTAAATACCATAAAACATGTAAGCATATCTTGATCATGCAAAATAGTCATTAAAGAATGACTACAATGAACATTTAGCTAGTAAATGCTCATCCAGACACGCAATGCAATTAAGAACAATCACGATGATCAATTGCATGTCCAACACTCAACCAATGCAAAATACACGAAGTATTTGCATCTAGGATACAAGATCCTACTAGGGTACAAGAGTGAGGTACTTAAGACATATTAGCAATATCTTAAAAGTACAAAAAAAAAAAAATGCTACAAAGCATTTGAGATAAACACAACTACTAAATATAAACTGAAATTAAGAACAACGTATTATAGCTTTAAAAGAAAGCAGTAAAAACAATAAACATACAGCAACTTCTAACTTCTCCTCCCCCAATCACTACACTCCCCCTATCAATGACACCATCTCCCCCTTTTTATCATGGAATAGCTAATCTCCATGTTTTTCTAGCTTTCTTTCAATTTGGTCCATTTGAGTTTGGAGAGAAGTGAACTTTGTGTCGAAGCGAATGTGCTGGGAGTGCATGATGGTAGCTAATCCAGATATTTTGGCATTAATTTCTTGAAGTGCAGCCATGATGTTGTCTAGCTGTTCATCATAGGCATGGGAGGTAGAGGTTGAACTTCACGAAGTAGCATGACTTTCTTGCTTGGTACTCTTCTTGGTGTGACTCATACTTGCATGGAGAGTACGAATGTTAATCGGACTTGGCCTTGGGTATGGGGGCTCATTTTTCGAGGGATGGACACCTTTGAGCTTCAAAATCCTTAAGATAAGGCGACAAAAAGGAATACAATTCCTTGAGGCAGTCCTGTCAACCGTCTTTGCCAGAATGTGAAAGATATGAGAACACACATCAATCTCTTCGTCAGTGATCAGATCATGTAAGAATAATGCTCGACCGAGATTCATGTAGCCAGTTCTTGACAAAGGATAGAGGTTGTTACACATGATCATTGTGAGCAATCTCAATTCAAGAGAAAGGGATGCCACACTAATTGACTTCCTATTGGAGGAGAATTCTAAATTAGCTCCTAAAGCTTCTCTAAGAACCTCTTTATCTAGATTCAGCTTGTCATATATCGGTGGTATCGGGAGTATTGGCCAGCTAATGTGTAGGATTTTCGCCAAATAAACCGGTGTTACTGAGAAACTCTTTCCTCTAACCCAACATTTTAGATCCTCTCCGTCAACAATAGCATTGGCATAGAACTCTTTCACCAAGTTTTCATATGCATCCTCAAGATTTGAGAGAAGAAAATTCCAATCCTTGGTGGCAAACCATATGGGAATATTGGTGTCTAGGAGAGATGGCTGATCAACGGCCCTTTCAACCAGCAATGGAGCATCTCGAAAGTAGTTCGTATAGGTTTGAAATACAGCATAACATTTGAACAAGTCAAGGTCATACACTCTCGTTGAAAAACGAGTCCTCTTTGACCTCGATGACTGGTCATAAACATCAATTATTGGCTCTTTCCCTTTGCTGCTACCTCCTTTCACAGATGAGCTTTTAAACGGAGACATCTGCACATTGACACAGAGAGCAAGAACAAAAAGCAAGTGCACAAACACAAAAACAAAACACAAAACTTGATTAGATTCAAGTTAGTCCAAATCAAAGGTAAAACAACCTAAAACAAAGCATAGCCAACTCAAAACAACATGCTAAAACAGATAAAGCATGTAAACATAAACACAGTGCATGAAATTAGGTAACTGTGCATATGTGTGCATGTGCTAATGCATGAGGATGCAGCATGAGATGCATGAGGTGTGCCCAGAGAGGCGTAGTGTGTGCCTAGTGTGTACATGGCATGGTATTGAGGCACAAAATGGGCAAAGTGTGTAAAACACACAAACACTAACCAAAACATGGTAAACATGATCAATCAAAAGGAAACCCAAGTATTGGAACTCATTTGAGTCCAATTCAACACAAAAGTGTCACTAGGACATTGTGTCAAACACCTAACATGCAACAATGCATTCCAACTATGAACAATGCATGAACATGGTGAAAATTTCCTAAATACAAGTGTAGAATGCCACACGGGGCCAACACAGATACACACAAACCAAATGGGACTCAGCCTATTGGAAAAATTTTCATAAATTTAAGAACCACAACCCAATTTTTAAAAATCCCCAATTTTTAAGAACCCTAAGTTAAAATTTGCATAATCTAAGATAAAAATGAAGATAATGTATAGGAAAACATACCTTGAAGTGATTTTGCAGAGATTTTGCTTGAAAATGATGGGGTTTGAGAGAAAAATGATTTTGGGTTGGACAAGGTTCGAGAGAGGTAGTGCGTGGGAAGTTGAGAATATTTGAAAACATATCACATCTGCTACATAAAAACTGAAAACACGAATTTTTCACGGGTTAGACTGTAGCGTGACAGTCGTGAGATAGTTGCGATAATAGCTCAAAAGCTTTCGTGAGAAGCTTTAAGTCGCGTGACAGTCGTGATAGCCTCTGTAAGATTTGAAAAAATTCCAATTTTTGAGTAAAAATGTTTCGCGAGAAGTGTTTAGTCTCAAAATACTCGCGAGGTAGTAGTGAGACTTTCTGTATGAATTGACAAAAAATTTATTTCCCTTTAGCACATTTCGCGGGAAGCTCTAAGTCGCGAGCTTCTCACGAAACAACTTTTGAACCAGTTTTTGAAGAAAAACACAAAAATGCATTTTGAACAAATACTAAAGACACAAAAGTATAAAATCACTTTGAAAAACATATAAAACACTCAAAAATCTTTTTGGGTTTGATCAGCAAGTACTTAAGCATACACATCACATTTGAACATGTACAATCACATAAATGAGATAAGCATTAATTGAATCAAAGTCTTGTGTGTTGTGGGTGAGTATCAAGTGTGAAATAGTCCTTAGGCTAGAGTGAAGCTTCAATGATCAATTCAGTCAAGTCATACATAACTAGTACTAAGTCAAGTGGACTATCTCTATTATAGAAATATATGACCTCCCACAAGAAGATTACAAATCTTAGAAGCTTTTCATTTGACTTCTGTATAAATCATAACATTTGATCCTTTTTGGACAATACATCTCTTTTCGAGATCGGTGCTTGAAATTTTTTATATTTCATCATTGGGGTTTTTTGAGCACCATACAATACAATACAAAAGTCGCTTTCCCTTTTTCCTAGTTAAATACTAGTATGTGTGACAGGCTTTTGCAGCTCATAATCCCTTTTTCATTTTGAGATTTACATTTGGTGAGCTCTATTGCAAAAACATAAAAATAAAAATAAATAAATAAAGTGGGAAGAGATATAGGCATATGTCTATGCAAGTATCAAGACCATTAAGACTATAGACAAATTATTCATGACAAGCTTGAAGATCTATTTACAACAATCACACATAATTTTCAAGATTTATTCCACACATATATATGTGCATACATAACAAGCTAAGTTCGTAAATGTACTACGCCATTAGTATGAAGGTATTAGGCCAAACTCACATGTGATATACACAACACAAGCGATCAAAATTTTTGAAGATTTTTCAATTTTTATGGGTTTTTGAATTTTTGAACACACTCAAAAAAAAAAAAAAAAAAGTAAAGTAAGATCAACAAAAACAGGTACAAACCAAAACAAGTAAAAGAAACATGCTAAAAACCAGAAGCAATTGACACAAATTGAATTATGCATGTCGTGATGCATGAACATATGCCTCTAAACATCAGAAGTATTGATGCATGGATATGCTGAAATGCTTATGCTTGAGTACCCCTCTTCACCCACACGACACGTGCGTTTGGGGTGATATCCCTATAGGATTGGGTACGAGTGTTATGGCCTTCAAACCTTCTGGAAAAGTTTGCCAAACAGGTGGTGAATGCATCAATCATTTTCATCACATCCATCACACCGGAATCACCATCTTGACCTCTTGATTGCTCGATAGCCCAATTCCGTTTGTCATTTCTTGGTCATCTTGACCTCTGATCACTTGCATTCTTCAATGCCCTCAGCTTATGACAATTTGGTTTGGTGTGTCCTTGAAGTCCACAGTTATGACAGAAATGTTGAATTCTCAGACCTCTTTGTGATTTTGGAAGTGATTTCCCTTTAGCTTCAGACCTAACCACTAATTGGTTACGAGGCTTATTCAACATCTTAGCCACATTTCTATTCTTCTCTGGCTTTACTTTCTCAGCCTTTGTGGTAGCTACAATTGGCTCCTTGGCTTTCACAAACTTCACTTCGTTGGTTACATTGATAGCTGAATTACTTTCTCCAGTATATCTCAATCCGGTTTTGTCGGAAAAAGGTTTTTGATGAGAGAGGACTTCATCAAAATTCTTGGAGGAGACTCACTCTATTTTAGCATTGGCTTGAACCACCTCAAGCTTAAGGAATTTTATCTTTGAGTAGGCTTCGGTCAGCTCTACATTTAACGTCTCTATTTCACATTTGGCCTCCTTATATTGCATAAGGAGACTTCTATAGTCCTCCTCTACCTTCTTCATCTTTTTAACTGCTGCATTGGCCACCCTTGTATATTCTCTTGACTTCTCAAGGAGGGAATTGTAGTTTTCTTGAAGTCCCACTGCACTTTCATCTTCTTCAGCACCAGATTTTTCTACTACTCCCATTGACTCTACTTCATTATGTTCCCCAAGCTCTTCCACTAGCAAGCTCAAGTCCTTCAAGGACTCAACATGAGCAATAGTCATAAATGTGGAGTAATTCCCTTTTCCATCACAGTTCTCTTCCAAATCTGAATTGGAAGAATCCAAATCACTAAGTGTTGTGGCATACGCCTTGCCCTTCCCTCTTAGATAGTTAGGACACTTCTTCTTGAGATGTCCATGGTCATTGCATTCATAGCACAATGCCTTGAGGGGAATAAGAATCCTTCCCATCTTTCTTCTTAAACTCCTTCCTATCAACTTTGGAGGATGAAAACTTCCTTCTGCTAAATGGTTTCCCACTGTTCTTCATCTTCAGAAATTTTCGGAAGTTCTTTGCAAGAAATGCTACCTCCTTCTCCACACCATCTTCTACAGAGGAGTCATCCATTCTCTCGGTGATGGTTTTGAGAGCAAGAGATTTGCTCGACTTATGAGAAGGCAATCCCAGGTCATATGTTTGGAGAGATCCAATGAGCTCTTGGATTTTGATCTCATCCAAATCTTTACTTTCCTCTATAACTGTGACTTTTGCTTGGAAGCTCTTTGGCAATGATCGAAGGATTTTCCTCACTATCTTTGAGTCCTCCATCTTCTCACCCAAGTTGAACTTGCCAATAACCACCTCGTTCAGCTTGTTATAGAATGAGTCGAATGACTCGTCTTCACTCATTTTAAACTCTTCAAATCGAGTGGTTAGCATCTACAACTTAGTATCCTTCACCTTCTTCGTGCCTTTATAGGTGGTCTCCAATATCTCCAAGGTTCCTTGACAACTGTTATGTGAGAAATCCTGTGAAACTCATTTGGAGAAACACCACAAAAAAATTGCATTCAAAGCTTTACTGTTAGTGTTAGCTGCCGCAAATGCTACTTTATCCCAAGTGGATTTAGCGGCCTTCGGCCTAGTCCATCCTACTTCTACTGCATCCTCAACAATATCATCAATTGAACACTAGAATGCCTCATTCAGACTTTCCAAAAGGCATAGTTTTTGCCATCAAAATATGGTGGAACATTTAAAGATTGAGACCGGTCCATCTTAAACGGGGTCAAGGATCGCACTAAGGTAATTAAACCACAGCTAGTGCACCCGCTCTGATATCAAATGAAAGCTTGAAAATGTGTTGAAAACACAAGAGCTGTTTAGACTCCCAAATTAAAGTTACGGCTCGATGGATTTTACACTAACTTAATACTAAGTGCAGAATAGTGTAAATGCGAGCCGATAAACAAACAAGCTACTTTAATCTATAATCATAGCAACATAGCAGTAAAATGCAATGTAAAAGAGTAGGGAAGAAAGATGCAAACACAAGATAATATGTTGATGTGTTATCGAAGAAGAAACTGAAGAACTCGGCGAAAAACCTCTTCGCCGCCCTCTAAGCGGAAATCGATCCACTAGACAATCAGTTGGGATATAGGGGTGTGGACGACTAAATTTCTCGGTTCGAAATAAGTCAAACAAGTAAAATAGTGTCACAAATGTGAATTTGTATTGAATATATGTGTGGTACAATTCTCTGTAATTATAAAAGAGTGACCCTCTGATTCGATCTCCTTGAAAGATTTGTTAATTGGATTTGTGGTAATGTGATTTTCACTTGAACACAAAGTATCCTTCAATTTGGTTGAAGGATGGATCGAAGATTGTTGAAACGGAATTACAATGAATCTCTGGCTATGAGCTTGTTATAAATCCTTTGTTCTTCACGTTCTTCGTGTGTTCTTTGTGGTCTTGGTGCGTTCTTCGTCTTCGAAGGTTTGTGGTGGAAGTTCTTCCGGGCTTTAGAGGCTTGATCCGTAGAGCTTCGCTGATTTATGATTTGTTGAGGTTTCTAGAGGCTTTTGAGCTTGATTCCAGTGAACTTTGAGATTTAGGAATATGATTTGGATGATTCCTCTTTGAATGTTCTTCGTACTTGAAGGTTTGTGGTAGAAGTTCTTCGGGGCTTTAGAGGCTTAGATCCGTTGAGCTTCACCAATTTATGGTTTGTTGAGGTTTCCGGAGGCTTTTGAGCTTGATTCCAGTGAACTTTGAGATCTAGGCAGGTAGTTTGGATAATTCTGCTTTGAATGTTCTTCGTATTTGAAGGTTGAAGTTCTTGGAGGCTTTAGAGCTTGATTCCGGCAGAGCTTCTGGACTTCTGAGTGCTTTAAATGGTTTGGTCCCCTCCAAATCTGTAGATCTCCTCAGCTCCTCCCAAATGCCTTAGGAAGGCTTCTATTTATAGGAGTTTAGGGGTAGGTAAGTGACACGTGGCGGAGCTTGATTGGTGACACGTGGCAGCGCTTGATTGGTGACACGTGGCAGAGCTTGATTGATCCGCTTATGTCATCGCCTGCACATGCTGGACTGATTGTGTCATCGCTTACACGTGCGAAGCTGATTATGTCATCGCTTACACGTGCGATGATGTGTGATTGGTTTTTGCATGACACTTGGCAAATTTCTGTTGGTTTCTGAGTAATGATAGCAAAACCTAGCAGCAATACGTGGCGCTTTGTAATTGGCCGGAATTTGTGGACTTAGTAGTGTGACATGTCAGCTTGTGATAGGTCGGGAATTTTTCCTATCTACAAATGCCCCATCGAGACTCGTTCACACACACAGTTTCAGAGCGTGGTGTGGGAATGAGTTTCGAAAACAGACTTTTACTCTTGGCTCTTCAAATGAAGTAATTGAAGGTGGCAGAGCTTTCAGCAGGATGAGATAATTTCTGAGGAGTAGACCCACCCATATGAAAGGATTTGGTAAGACCGAAAAGGGGTCTGCCTGTATTTGAATGTACTTGCATGACCGAACCTTCTCAGCAGAGGTTAAGTTGAAGTAACTTCAGAAGAGTGTTTCTGGATCGTTGGTGGCGATCACATGGTGTAGAAGATGGGGAAGACGCGAGGATGGTGGCTGGGTACAGCATACAGAGTCATGGGGCTAGCCTCGTGCTTTTAAGAACCGCTGGTGAAGTCATCTCAGAAGAGTATACTTCGAATTACGGCGAGGCCATGTGGGAAAGTGATTGAGTGCGCATGTGTCATCGCTTTACTCAGGTTAAGTTGAGGTAATTTCAGAAGTTTATGGATTCTGGAGATGATGATGTTGGTGGTGAAGAAGANGGAGCCTAAAGAAGATTTTTCAAGAAGGAGAAAGAACACAAGATGAATGCAACCAAGATAACCATCAAAGCAAGCACTCAAAGAGCATGTTAAGCACAAAAACACAACCTCAACTCTAGATGCATAGCATTCCTAGATCAAAATACTCTAAGCATGTCTAACCAAATTTTATTTCAATACAAGTTTAAACAGTTTAGAGAGCATATACTGCCACATGTATTCCTTGTGATGGTTAAATCATATTGTTCTTGTACAATAGTGTCAAAAGTAGTAAAGAGTATGTGTGTTGTGTGTGAAACTTTTTCAAGAGAGTATAAATACATCATTATATGAAAATTAATGATATAGGAGAATCAAATATATTCACACACAATCATAACTATTTGATAGGGACTATCACCTTCAAGATACATCATATAACTCCTACACCTCCTAGAAACACGCTTACAACCATATTAAAAGCATTTTGATTCTTTTGCTTTTCATGTTCTTTACATTTTTTTTTTCTTTTAAGCATATCAAGCTTGGGCATAAAAGAGAGAAAAGAAATTACCCGATTATGTAAGCTTAAACATCCTTATTTTGCTGTGCAAGTCCTACACCTTACCGAGGATAGCTTTTATGAATTGCACACAGAAGTCTTATAATTGAATAGTTTTAGTAGTGAGATGGTTATTTATATCTTTCTCTTAGGATTTTCTAGTCCATCCCATCAAAAAGAATGATTTATGATATGAAAGATAAGATATCAACCAAATCATACAAATCACATAAAAGAGCCACAAAACTCACATTGCTTAGTTGTACATGAAGATGCTCATTTAAGCTACAAGAGATACAAAGTTGGAAAATTTTTGTTTCAAAAACCATCCAAGGTACACAAGTACCAATATACACAAACACACATTGTTTTTGTATTTTTCTAATTTTTCCTTTTTTTATTAAACAAAAACTTAAAACAAAGCAAAAACAAACAAACAAAGCATCAAACTAGACTAACTCAAACCATAACACGAACCATGCAAGAGATCAGAAGAGAGAAAAAATCACTTAGAATCTTTTTCCTTCCAGATGGGAGACCTGGATGGAGATCCTTTCTTTTGCATGAACCTTTGTTTAGATGGATAAGGAGGAAAGTTGAAACCATTGAAGTTTGAAAGAAGTATGACTACCTTAAGAAGTTCTACAAGAAGGGCTAAAGAGAGTTGGAGTTGATTTTGGTTCCCCAAAGATGACACACTATTGCTTTGTTAAGTGGCTAACCACTTATAGCAATTAGGACGAGTTTGCCTAAATGCTCCACAATAGTGACAGAAGTAAGACTTCTTTGGTTGAGACTTCTTGTTAATGGAGCGATGATTATTCTACTTAGTCTTTTTCTTACCAACCTTAGGTGGTGCTCCTAGAATGAATTTTCCCTTATCATTCTTATCCTCACTCACATTTTCAGTTTTAGGATCAATTACCTAGAAGTTCTCATCATTAGTAGGTAGAATAAAAATAACTCTATTTAAAGCATTAGAAGAGGTACTACAAGAGGAGAGAGAGTGACCATACCCAAGACCTGTTTTGTCAAATGCAGACTTCTGAACATTTAGCATTTCATCTAGCTTGGCACTTAAAGTCCTTTCCAGTTGTACTCTAACCTGAAACAGTTTAGCATCCAGTTTCTTGGTCTTTTCAACAAAAGGTTGTTCTTAAACCTCAATGCTCCAATGATCTAAGTAGCTTCATCAACCTTGGTGGAGAGTTCCTCACATTCTAACTCCACTTCACTGAGCTTTCTCATGGCCAACCTGTAAAGCTTCTCATACTTTTCAAAAACCTTGTACAGCTTTGTGTAGGCAATGTGGATGTCATCTTAATCATCCATCTTCTCAATCTTTGATTCCATTGACTCTTCTTCCTCATCAATTACATCTACTACTTCCTCAATAGACTCAATAATAGCTATGAAAGCACTCACTATTCTGTCTTGGTCACTTTCATCAGAATCTGCTTATGGTTCCGTATCACTCAAGGTGGCAGCTAGGGCTTTACTTTTGCCAATGGATTTGAGATATGTAGGACATTCTTACTTTATGTGTCCAAATCCTTGACACCTATAGCACTTTGGTCAAGTTGGAACATTGTTTTCTTGACCAGCATCCTTGAATTCTCTCTTACCTCTGTCTTGGAACTTGAATCGAGAGAATGCAGACTGTTTGCGATCCTTATCGCCTACTTTGACATTCGCATTTTTGATGAACTTCTTGAATTGTCTGGTGATATATGATTTCAACTTGGTATCCTCATCATCAAGCGACTCATCATTATCATCATTCTTAGTTTTCAAGGCCATATTCTTGCCTTTGCCACCTTTGCCAACCCTTGCTAACCCTAGTTCATAGGTTTGCAAGTTCCCAATCAGTTATGTCAAAGGAATAGAGTCAAGATCCTTTGATTCTTCAATGGCAGTGATCTTAGCATGAAATCTCTCTAGAAGAGATCTGAGGATCTTCTTGAAAATCTTGGGCTCCAGAATCTATTCTCCAAGATTGAAGGTTGAATTCACTATGACCTTGAGCTTGGCATAGAATTCATTGAATGACTCGTCCTCATCCATCCTTATTTCCTCAAAACTGGTAGTGAGCCTTTAGAGCTTGGAGTTTTTAAAAGCTTTTGTGCCCTCGTAGGTATTTTAGAAGAATAGTCCATTCTTCCTTTACATTGTCAGTGGAAAGGATCTTCTTGAATTCTTCATTGGTCACAATACTAAACAAAGCATTCAGTGCTCGACAGTTAAAATTTGTAGCTTTGATCTTTGCATCATCCCATGTGGTTGGTGGCTCTTCAAGCTTCGCCCAACCTACTTCAACTACAAGCCCTACTTTCTCATCTATAGACTGCAAAAAAAAAAAAAAAAAAAAAAAAAAAAAAAAAAAAAACTCTCATGCATACTTTCCAGTATGCATAGTTAGTACCATCAAATAAATGAGGAATAATCAAGGATTGCCCATGATCCATAACAACAGGGGTCAATGGATCACACAATAAAGATTAAAACCTAATCAAAGTGTGTCTGCTTTGATACCACTTGTTGGGTTAAGATAGCTTAACCCCGGTTAATTAATTCAATTATCCAAGTTGATTAATTAGGTTCAATTGCATGCAAATCGTGAAGGCACCAACAAATTACCAAAAATACTAAGTGCAACAGAAAATAAATTAAACACGGTGATTTGTTGACAAATGGGGAAAACCTCTCACGGATCCCAATACGTGACTAACTCCAGCAACTTGAACAAATGTTGTTGGCTGCAAAGTTTTTCACTTCATCAACAATGAAGATCAGGAAGCACTTGCTTACAAAACACTATGATGTACAAACGCAATAACTTCACATAAAGAAAATAAATCTCTTTGTCTCTGTATCCGTATATGACGGCTCTTAAAATAAGCATTATATGTGTCTAGGGTTGTGAGAAAAGAAACCCTAAATAATTTCACAAGATTAGACCGAATTTCAAATTTGAAAATTTTGAAATCATAGTTCTCGATAGATTGAGTTGCTATCGAGTTATCTATCGAGCTTCACATTAAGTCTCGATAGCAAGCTTCTGTCGAGCAATCTGTCAAGCAATCTGTCAAGACTTAGTGAATAGCTTTTCTTCACTTGTTTCTTAGACCAATCTTCATGTCTTTAATACTTAACTTGAACAACATGTTTCTTGAAGTACTAAAATCACCTTAGATCTACCTAATTACAAGTAAAGTGCATTTTGTTAAAAGATTAGCCAATTACAATAAAATATGACCCTAACAACTATTCTTTCGTGGCCACTTTGATCTGAATATTTCAAATTATAGAAAAGAAGATCTTATCTGTGTTTCTTTTTCTATTGCTTGGTTTGAATTTGAAATCAATGAAGATGGAAGCTTTTGGAGAATAATGCACGTGAAGAATTAATGTGTCCCTTTTCTAGGGGCAAAAATGGGGAAAGGAATCTCCAAGATTTGGGAGAGAAATTAGTGATGAGAGGGGCAGGGGGGGGGGGGGGGGGGACAAACAAACAAACAAATAATGGGGGTGCTAATTTTGTGGTAAGTTTAGGTGAGCTTTAGGTAGGTTTTGGATCTTCCCGGATTTTGGGGGCATTCTCATGGTTATTTAAAAATTTAATTTTCTTTATGAATTTAGAGGATTTAATTTTATATTTTTTGGGTTAAGAAAGAAAGAAAAAAATATATATGAAAAGAGAAGCGAGTGTAGAATAACAAAGAAAAGGATCTGAATCAGAAGAGAGAGATGATTAGATTATTTAGACCTTCAATATTCTCCTAGATTCCAATGTAAAAATGTAGGGGAGAGAGAGAGAGAGAGAGAGAGAGAGAGCCAATTTAGGTATTGGGGCTGTGAGAGACCAACTCTCAAAAAGAGCGTATTAGGCACCTCTTTTGGGGGTTTTGTGGAGTCACCACTTATTTTTATATTACAAGGAAAAAATAAGAAAAACTATAAAAGATACAAAAGTGTATGACTGAATAACATCGAGTTCTCATTAATATGAACATTTACAATTGATAGAAAGAAAATATACATGGCTTTGGTCCTAATTACAATCAAAGTAAAGAATTACAGAGCCTTTTTGTCCTAGTTACAATCTATCAATAATAAAAAAGACAAAACACTATCTACAAACTTAAGATCTAGATTTGGGGGCTAAGTTATAGAATGGGAAGGTGTCAAGCACCCATTCTGCCCGAACGGAGTTCGATCTTCTAGACTTATGAATGACAAGGTATGTACCCATTAAACATTAAATGTGATGATCTTAAATGCAACATGTGTTTGAGCCAATGATAGATCTAAGACTGAGTCTAGGATTAGATTTTATAAATCCATTCTTTTTAAAAACAAAAGGTTTTGGAAAAATATTTCAAATCTGTTTTTCATTAGAAGAAAACAGTAGATTTGAGAAAATATTTCAAATTTGATTCTTATAAGAAGAAAACAATAAATTTATGACAAAAATTTTAGATTTTTTCTTTTTTTTGTAAGAAGAAAACAATAAATTTAAAAGAAAAGTTCCAGATCTGTTTTTATAAGAAGAAAACAATAGGTTTAAAAGAAAAGTTCTAGACCTGTTTTTGTAAGCAAAAAAACAATGGATTTGAGAGAAAAATTCTAGATTTGTTTTTTGTGAGAAGAAAACAATAGGACAAAATTTAGTTACAAAATTGGTTGTAACCTTAAGTTATAACCTTATTCAATAAAATAAACATTACTACATATTTTGAAAATATAATCATTTAATTGCATATTCTTTTTGCTTTTAATACACATGTTAAATTTTGTGTCAATTAGATATTATTTATTATATGATCTATAAACTTATATTTTATGCATAATTTTAAACTATAAAAACTTTCAATTTAAACAATTTATTGATGACATAGCTATTGATATTTAAATTTCTAGAAATTTTACAAGCATGGAGGATAAAAGAAGATGTAATCCAATTGTGGATTTATCAAAATTCACCTCCAGTAAAAGGATATTAAGTAAGGTTGTACCCTTATGCTACAACTAATTTTGTAACTAAACTTTGTCAAAAACAATAAGTTGGTGAAAAATATTCCAAATCTGTTTTTATAAAAAGAAAACAATAGATTTAAGAGAAAATTTTTAAATTTGATTTTTTATAAACAGAGAACAATCAGTTGGTAAAAAAATATTCCAAATCTATTTTTATAAATAAAAAATAAGAGATTTATAAATAAATAAATAAATAGAAGGTTTCAGATCTGTTTTTTATGAGCAGGAAACAATAGATTTATAAATAAATAAAAACTTCAGTTTTGTTTTTTATGAAAAAGAAACAATGGATTTATAAAAAACTTCGAAAACCCATCTTAGATCTATAATGAGTCTCATTTTAATGCATGAACAATGCTACATCATGTTATTACCATATGAACAAATTAATCAAGAACATGTAAAGGAATGATGTGAACAAATTTAAACAATCATGTAAAGAAAACAGATAAACAATCAAAGTATAGAAAGAAATTACAAACTACTTACTTGCATGATTAATTGAAACAAAGGGGATTTCCTTTAGAAATTAGAGAGAATAGATCTCTCTAAGGTCTAAAGAACTGTCAATAACTTGAAGAAAAACTTCAAGAGGTTCTTTTACGTTAAGGGAAGAGGAGTGTTGAATCTTGAATGATCTCCTCCATTTATAGAGGTGGTAATTGCTTGAAAAATAAGCTAAACTATCTTGAAAATTAGTAAACATGAATTGGGTGAGGTTTATCCCAAAAAAATTGGATCTGATGAGTTTTAAACTGAAGAAAGAAAAAAAAAATTTTGGGCATATTATGGAATTTGTGCCAATCGGCACTGTTGAAGTGCTAATTGGCACTTTTAGCAAATTCATCCAAAACTTTTTTTTTACACATTTTGGACTATTTTCAAAGTTTTTCTCAATTAGAAAATGCACCTGGACGTATTTTAGAATTATATTCCTGATAAAACTCATCCCAAATTGATAATTAAGCCTTTAAATAATTATTTTAAAGATAATTACACTAAAAACCTAATTATCAGTCCCAATTCAATATTATCAGCTTATTACTTTTATTCCTATGCAACAAATCACACTTTAATATTCCACCAATCACAAAAATTCAATTAATTAATTTAATTATTAACCAATCAAAATTAATATCATTTCGGTATTTTATTTTTTAGTTGAGGGTATTTTAGACTTTTTATAATGGAATATTTCAAGAATTAAAAGATTTTATTAGATTTGAGGAAGTAATGGAATTGAGATATTTGCTCATTTACAAAACATAGATGGAGAAAATGTTTTTTTCCCCAAAAACTAATTTTCTTCCTCAGACCAATTTTAATAGGTCTATCTAGTTATCTTGTTAAATCATACTTACTTCTTGTTTTCTTTTTTCTTTTTTGAGTAAATAATAATACTTATTAAAACACACATGAAAATAGTAATACTAGTATTTTAAACTGGGTTTATAACACATTATATAACCATAGTACAACTACAAAATGACATAACCTTTGTAGTTGTATACCGAGGTTATACCTACAAATATTTGTCAAATGGAACTTCTTAATTAATATAAGTTTTCCTAATGTGTATGTTAGTATAAAATTTATGGCTTTCTCTCCCTTGTAGGAGCTCTTTCTCTCCCCTTTTCACGGTGCGAGTTTCTTTTCTCCCTTAGTATCTTTCAAGGGTGGGTTTCTTTCTTGGCCTACCCTTCCTTGCTGCTGGGGTAGTGGCCATTTAGATCTGAACCATGGAAAACGAAGTAGTTAACCAACTCAAAAAGTTACAGCTAACCAAGCAAGAAGAGGAAAGCATTTTCATTACAAAAGCCAGTAAACTAGAACTGATTGAAGAATGTTATCATAGCCTCTTTGGTTGTCTCCTTTCTGATCGCCATCAGAATTTGAGGGCTCTCAAAAGCACTTTAAGGGCAGCTTGGAAGAAGGGGTCTGATCTAAGAATCATTGAGGTAGGGAACAATATTTTGCAATTTAAATTCAACTCTATGTTTCAACTAGATTGGGTGGAAAGAAGTGGTCCTTGAAATTTTGACAACAACCTTTTCCTTCCCTGCCGTTGGAGGAAAGAGTTGATGTCCTCAAACATTACTTTCTCCCACTCCTCCTTTTGGGTCCAAGTATGGGGGCTTCCTTTTGAGCATATGTCTGAAGAAGTAGTGATAGAAATTGGGTGCAAACTAGGCAATGTTTTGGAGGTTGACAAACAATCCATGCAAGCAGATCAAGCGAAGTATATCAGAGTAAGGACTAATCTGCCCATCAACAAACCACTCTGAAGGGGAGGATATATTAGTGTTGAAGATGGTGAAAGATGTTGGTAACCTTTAAGTATGAATGGCTTCCCACTTTCTGTTTTCTTTGTGGAAAGCTAGGGCACGATGATAAACATTATGGGGAAACTCTAAAGGAGCATCAACAAGGAAGGCAATACAGAGAGTGGCTAAAAGCTGGGGGAGTACCAAATCCGAAGGTGAATATGCAAGTGTGACAAGTAATAGGAGTGGGGAAAAAATGAGACGTGATGAAACAAGGTCCAAATCACCTTCAAAATCGGAAAGTTTGAGGTCATGGATGCAAACAAAGGATGTGAGGAGTGGTGGTAGTCAGAGCTTGAGCGAAGAACATGCCTCGGGAGAAGGAAAGGATACTGGTATGACAAAACCAAATGAGTTGCACCAACTGAGCAGATGGGACAGGGATAGCATGATGGAGATAGAGCTGATATAATTAGGGAATTGTCCAAAGGGAACCAGGATATTCAATCAAGTCTGGGCCGAGGAGATGGGCCCAAAAGTGAAGAGCAAGATGCCTCTAGCCCAAAGAAGAACAATCATGAGGGTATAGATAATGAAGCAGCAAAATATAATAAAGCCAACCCAATTAATAGAAAGAAGGATGTTGTTAAGTTGAAGAAAATTGCCAAGGAGGTTGGAAAGGCCCAAGATGCTGAAATGGATATTCTCCCTGCTAAGGTCAGTAAAAAAAAGGCCTAATAATATAGAAACTTTGTCTATAACAAAAGGAAAGGCTCAAAAACGTATTTGTGAAAGAAGTGTTAGGGAGGATGAATTTTTATCTAATGAAACAGCGGTGGCTGCAATGCAGCACTGCTGAGAACAATGATTGCCTTAGGAGGGAACTGCAGAGGGCTTGGGAACCCTCGGACAGTTAGAGTGTTTTGCGAATTTGTGCAACGATGGGATTCCAAAATAGTCTTCTTAACGAAGACTAAACTAAAAAAGAAAATTATGGAAAGGGAGAAAGAAAAAGGCAGGCTTTAACAATGGTCTGGTTATACCCAGTTTGGGTAGAAGTGGAGGTCTTGCATTGTGTTGGAAAAAAGATATATTGGTGGAGGTCCAAGGTTACTCTGATAACTATATCGATGCAATTGTCACCGATCCAACCACCGGTTTTAAATGGCAAATTACTGCCAGGGATGTGCTTTGGAGACTTCAATGAAATTGTATCCATGGAAGAAAAGAAAGGTGGGGCTGTGAGGTCAAAAAGGCAGATGGAAGATTTTTGAAATGTTATTCATCAATGTGGTTTTAAAGACCTGGGGTATTGTGATCCTGATTATACATGGTGTAACATGCAAAAAGGGGATGATAGAGTTTATTTAAGACTAGATAGGGCCTTAGCCATAGATGATTGGATAGAGCACTACAGAGAAACAAGGGTGCACCACCTAGTAGACTCTACATCCAATCATTGTGCCTTGTTAATCACTGACTCTATGCCTCAACAGCCGCCTAGAAAGAGAAGATTCCATTTTAAGGCAATGTGGACTAAAAGAGAAGATTGTAAAGACATTATTAAGGTTGCTTGGAATAGGTGTGGGGATCTCAATATGCCAAGTGGGATTTAGACAATGTGCTACTGACCTCTCTTGGTGGAACAAATCAATGTTTAGACATGTTCCAAAACTGATTCAAAATAAAAGGAAGACTCTCAACGCTTTAGTTTTGAGAGATAGAGATGGAAGTTTGGGCAGTGAAATTAATAGATTGAGAAAAGACATCAATGACCTCCTGGATTGTGAAGAAATTATGTGGCACCAAAGATTAAGAGTACAATGGATGATGCTGGGTGATCGCAATACCAAGTATTTTCACTCAAAGGCCTTGGATAGAAGGAGGAAAAATGCATATCAAGAATTATGGATGAAAATGAAAACTGGTATGAAACCATGGAAGGTATTGCAAATGTTGATGTGTCCTATTTTGAGAAGCTGTACACTACCTCCTATCCTAGTCACATCTTAGAGGTCACTAATACAATTCCCACCAAAGTTTCTTCAGAAATGAATCAAAGTCTTATCAAGGAGTTCACCAAGGAAGAAGTGCTAGCTGCCTTAAAGCAAATGCATCCAACCAAAGCCCCTGGGCTTGATGGTATGTCTACTATTTTCTTTCAAAAATATTGGGATGTGGTGGGTAATGATGTTACTAGTATGGTTTTGAATGTGCTGAATTGTAATAAATCTGTAGTAGAAATTAACAAAACCTACATTACCCTGGTTCCAAAGACAAAAAGCCCAACTAAAATGACAGAATATAGGCCTATAAGTCTTAGCAACGTGCTGTATAAGATCATATCGAAAGTATTAGCCAATAGACTGAAAGCCATCCTCCCTATTCTAATCACAGAAAACCAAAGTGCTTTTCTCTCTGAAAGGCTAATCACCAACAATGTCCTTGTAGCCTTTGAAGTTATGCACTATCTTGAACACAAAAGAGATGGCAAAGACTATTATATGGCTGTCAAATTAGATATGAGTAAGGCATATGATAAGGTTGAATAGGGCTTTATTGAGAAACTTATGGAGGGAATGGGCTTTCATGAAAGATGGATAGGTCTAGTTATGCATTGTATATCCACTATATCTTATTCTATTCTCATAATTGGTGTGGCCTATGGAAGTATTATTCCCACAAGGGGTCTCCATCAAGGTGACCCCTTATCCTCATATCTATTCTTACTGTGTGCAGATGGTCTTTCCTCTTTCATTAACAATGCTGTTAGAAATCAGAGGCTGAGTGGAATAAGCATATGTAAAGGCTGCCCAATAATCACCCATCTATTCTTTGCCAATGATAGTTTATTGTTTAGCAAGGCTAGCAACCAAGAATGCCATCAACTTGTTGAAATCCTCCAATTATATGAGGCTGCATTGGGCCAGAAAGTTAATATTGATAAATCATCAGTATTTTTTAGCTGTAATGCTCTTGAAGCTTTAAGGAATTAGGTGTTGAATGTACTTGGACCTATGCAGAACTCTCGGCATAGTAAATACCTTGGTCTTCCTACTATCATTGGTAAGTCCAAAACTGAAGTTTTTGCAGAAATTAAAGAGAGAGTAGGGAAAAAGTTGGTTGGATGGAAGGAAAAAATGCTCTCAATGGGTGATAGGAAAATTCTCATTAAGGCGGTTGCCCAAGCATTCCGACTTATACCATGAGCTATTTTCAGCTACCAAAATGTCTTTGTGATGAGATGGAAAGGATGATGCTAAGATTCTGGTGGGGGCAGCGCCAATAAGAGTCAAAAATTGCATGGGTCAGTTGGAGGAAGCTTTGCAAATCAAAGACTAGGGGTGGTATGGGCTTTAGAGACCTTCAAGCCTTCAATTTGGCTACGTTAGCAAAGTAAGGCTAGAGACTGTTAACAAATCCGAACTCCTTAGTTGCTCAAATTTATAAAGCACACTATTATCCCCACGGGGATGTTCTCAAAGCAAAGCTTGGATCAAACCCCTCATACACGTGGAGAAGTATTAGGAATGGGCTAGAAGTGATAAGGAGAGGAACCCGATGGCAAGTTGGAAATGGGAATTTGATCCATATTTGAGAGGTTAAATGGATGCCTACACCCACAACTTACAAAGTAATCTCTCCACCTCGGCCTTTTATTGGCTTCCCTATGGTCTCTAACCTCATTGATAAAGATACAAGAAGGTGGAAGCCAGATTTAGTTAGAACATTGTTTCTACCTTTTGAAGCATCCATAATCCTCAACATTCCCCTGAGTTTCAACATGCCTAAAGATAAGATCATTTGGGTTGGAAATAAAAAGGGGGAGTTTACAATGAAAAGCGCATATTACATTGCCCTTATGCTGAGCAAAGGAGAGGATGAAGAGGAATGCTCTTCAGGGGATTGCAGAGCTCCACTATGGAAAAGAATTTGGCACTTAAAAATCCCTTCAAAGATCAGAATTTTTGGATGGAGAGCATGCTTGAATGGACTACCAACTACCAAGAACTTAAAAAAGAGGGGAATTAATACAAGTGAGCTTTGCCCATGCTATGAAAAAGAACCTGAATCAATAACTCACTCCTTGTTGAGATTTGAGATTGCCAAAAAGTTTAGAATTGCTGGCGGGAGTGTCTAGTGGATATACCATCAAGTCAGTGGGATATCTCTGATGTAGCGTTGGAAATTCTGGCACAAGGGATAGCTATGGATCTTGAGACTTATTTTGTCACGGCATGGTCAATATGGTATAATCGAAACTAGGTGGTGCATGAGTCAGTCTGCCAACTTCCAAATCAAATATGGAATTTTGCTAAAAGGTACCTTCAAGATTACAAAGAAGCATCCTCATCTATAGGCCATGATAAGCCCTATGAAAGCAGTAGATGGCGTCCCCCCTCCTGCTGGAGTATTTAAAATAAATGGGGACCGAGCTACCTCAAAAAATGGAAGGAATTCAAGTGTGGGGGTGATTATTAGAGACTCCAAAGGAATGACAATTGTTGCCAGTGCAAATTACCATTCAGGTCAATTTTCAACTTTAGAAACTGAAACTCTAGCAGTTGAATGTGGGATCCTTCTTGCTCAGGAAATATGGCCACCTGTATCTTGGAATCATTGGTCTTCTTAAGCCTTTCAAGAGCTAGGAGTTAAAGCATTTGAAACGGGACTACAACAAGGTCGCACACGAGCTCACACAATCTACCAAAAAGTATGAGGCTTCTCAATGTTGGAGAGGGGTTTGCTCGCCTATGGTGCAACACCTCATTTAGAAAGATTGTGTTTAGTTTTGGTTGTAGCTCATGTTCTTTCCTTTCTCTGTTGTATTGCCTTTTCTGTTTGCTTATGTATCCTTTTTCCAATCAAAAATAAAATAAAATTTACAAATATTTATGACAAAAATTTTAGATCTTTTTTTTTCTTTTTTTCTTTTTTTTTTTTTTTTTGTAAGAAGAAAACAATAAATTTAAAAGAAAATTTCCAGATCTGTTTTTATAAGAAGAAAACAATAGATTTAAAAGAAAAGTTCTAGACCTATTTTTATAAGCAAAAAACAATGGATTTGAGAGAAAAATTCAAGATTTGTTTTTTACGAGAAGAAAACAATAGGACAAAGTTTAGCTACAAAATTGGTTGTAGGCTTAGGTTATAACCTTATTCAATAAAATAAACATTACTACATATTTTGAAAATATAACCGTTTAATTGCGTGTTCTTTATTCTTTTAATCCACATGTTAAATTTTGTGTCAATCAGATATTATTTATTTTATGGTCTATAAGTTTATATTTTATGCATAATTTTAAACTACAAAAACTTGTAATTTAAACAATTTATTGATGACATAGTTATTGATATTTAAATTTCTAGAAATTTTGCAAGCATGTAGGATATAAGAAGAAGATGTATTCTAATTGTGGATTTATCAAAATTCACCTACAGTAAAAAGATATTAAGTAAGGTATTAACTAAAATTTGTCAAAAACAATAAGTTGGTGAAAAATATTCGAAATCTATTTTTATAAAAAGAAAAAAATAGATTTAAGAAAAAAAATTTAGATCTGATTTTTTATAAATAGAGAACAATGAGTTGGTAAAAGATATTCTTGATCTGTTTTTATAAACAAAAATAAGAGATTTATAAAAAAATAAAAATAAAAGGTTTTAGATCTGTTTTTTATGAGCGGAAAAAAATAGATTTATAAATAAATAAAAACTTCAGTTCTATTTTTTATGAGAAAGAAACAATGGATTTATAAAAAACTTCAAAAACCCATCTTAGATCTATAATGAGTCTAATTTTAATGCGTGAACAATGCTACATCATGTGATTATCATATGAACAAATTAATCAAGAACATGTAAAGCAATGATGTGAACAAATTTAAACAATCATGCAAAGCGAACAAATAAACAATCAAAGTATAGAAAGAAATTACAAACTACTTACTTGCATGATTAATTGAAACAAAGGGGATTTCCTTTAGAAATTAGAGAGAATAGATCTCTCTATGGTCTAAAGAACTATCACTAACAAAGAAGAAAAACTTCAAGAAAAACTTCAAGAAGTTCTTTTACGTTAAGGGAAGAGGTGTGCTGAATCTTGAATGATCCCCTCCATTTATAGAGGTGGTAATTGCTTGAAAAATAAGCTAAACTAACTTGAAAATTAGTAAACATGAATTGGGTGAGGTTTATCCCAAAAAAAGAAAAAATTGATGAGTTTTAAACTGTTTTTTTTTTTTTTTTTTTTTTTTTTTTTTTTTTTTTTTTTTTAAAACACACTAATCTGGGCATATTCTGGAATTTGTGCCAATTGGCACTTTTAGCAGATTCATCCAAAACTCATTTTTTTTACACATTTTGGACTATTTTCAATGTTTTTCTCAATTAGAAAATGCATCTAGACATATTTTAGAATTATATTCCTGATAAAACTCATCCCAAATTGTTAATTAAGCCCTTAAAATAATTATTTTAAAGATAATTTCCCTACAAACCTAATATCAGTCCAAATTTAATATTATTAGCTTATGAATTTTATTCCTATGCAACAAATCACACTTTAATATTCCATCAGTCACAAAAATTCAATTAATTAATTTTAATTATTAACCAATCAAAATTAATATCATTTCGGTATTTTATTTTTTAGTTGAGGGTATTTTAGACATTTTATAATGGAATATTTCAGGAATTAAAATATTTTATTAGATTTGAGGAAGTAATGAAATTGAGATATTTGCTCATTTACAAAACATAGATGGAGAAAATGTTTTTTCCCCCTAAAACTAATTTTCTTCCTTAGTTAAATCATACTTACTTTTTTTTTTTTGAGTAAATAATAATACTTATTAAAACACACACGAAAATAGTAATACTAATATTTTAAATCAGGTTTATAATATATTATATAACCACAGTACAACTACAAAATGACATAATCTTTGTAGTTGTATACTGGGGTTGTACTTACAAATATTTTTTCAAATAGAACTTTTTAATTAATATAAGTTTGGGATAATTACACTTTACCCACCTATTTCTCATACTCTAATTCGATGTGCATACCCGTGGTTTCAATTTTGACACTTTACCCACCTATGATTCTCACCATTACTATGCCGTAACCCACCTCTCTACTTTCCATTACTCTAACACAGAAAATGTAAAAAACAAAAGCCCAAACGGATCAAAACACTCTCACTCAAATCTTGAACATGAAGAACATACCCAAATTTTGAAACTTGAGTTGACTCACTAAACCCAGAACATGAAGATTAACCAAAAACTAAACCCAGATTTTTCTGTTTTCATGTTCAAACTAATTGTACCCAAACTAAACCCACAATCATGTTCTGGGTTTAGTGAATCTAAAGAAAAGTAGAAGAACATACCCAAAAACTAAACCCAGATCTTTTTTTCAGTTGCAAAAGGAGTTTTTTCTTAAAGCTCCAAAACGATGTCATCGAACGAAGAAAGAGAGGAGAAGGAGCAAGCATTTCAAGAAATTATCTTTTAACTTATTGTAATTAGCACAAGTGAAAATTGTTTTGATTTTCTCTCCTACCAAACATAACCTCATTCATCTAAACCTTAACATAAACAACAACGATATAATTCAAAACCAAACAAACACATCCTCTTCAATTGCTTTCAACGATAACATTCAAGATCTAATAATAAAAGTAAAAACTGACCAAGATTGCCGCCGCGCTTGGCGGAGCTGCAATCGGACAAGCGAGTGGCGAGGTCGTCAAACTTGGCTTTGCTCGAAACGATGTTGTCGCAGATGGATTTGAGCTGAGACACGACACTATCTCTGGCGGTGTTCATGATAACACGGCCTTCTGGATCTTTCCACGAAGCCTTTCTTTAAGAGCCTTGGTGTTTTGATCAGTATGTGCAATGCTCTAACCTAATTGGTCACCATTGTCGTTTTCGATGATGACATTCTCGTCTTCTTCTTTTTCTTATGCTTGTCTTTGTCCTTGTCTCTCGACGATGAGATCAACGACGAGGTTTTCTTTCGCTTGCGATCGGAGGAATCTATTTTGGCAGAGTCGATTGAGGATCGCGCGCTCAAGGGTTTTATGTTAGTGTTATCTGAGGTTAGTCTTGTCAGCGCAGTGCTTCTACTAGGATATTAGTCTTGTGGCACATACTCATGTTCTTCAGGATGGGCCAGTTACTCGAAAGGTAGTTGACTGTGGGTTTAGTTTTTGGGTATGTTCTTCTACTTTTCTTCAAAATCACTAAACCCAGAACATGATTATGGGTTTAGTTTGGGTACAATTAGTTTGAACATGAAAAACAAAAAAATGTGGGTTTAGTTTTTGGTTAATCTTCATGTTCTAGGTTTAGTGAGGCAACTCAAGTTTCAAAATTTGGGTATGTTCTTCATGTTCAAGATTTGAGTGAGAGTGTTTTGATCCGTTTGGGCTTTTGTTTTTTACATTTTCTGTGTTAGAGTAACGAAAAGTAGAGAGGTGGGTTACAGCACAGTAACGGTGAGAATCACAGGTGGGCAAAATGTCAAAATTGAAATCACGGATAAACACATTGAATTAGAGACAAACCACAGGTGGATAAAGTGTAATTATCCCTATAAGTTTTCCTAATGTGTATGTTAGTATAAAATTTACAAGTATTTAGTCGCAACATTTTGTCATTACGAATTTCAAGATTTAATTAAGAATGCAACTTTTTTTTTTAGAAATGGGCAATTACTTTTCTATTTCTTTTTCTTTTTAAAGCTTTTTTGAGAGATAGGTAAAAGCATTGCCATTTTTTTTATTAAAAAAATATATAATTAAATAAAATTCGACGGAATGGGCAATCACATTGCCACTTAAAAAAATAATTTTTTTTAAAAAAAAAATCATTACGACTTCCTAACAAACTTTTTCATTATTCCACATTTTGTGAAATTGTTTACAAAAAGGGTAAAAACTAAAATAAATTGTACTAATAAATCTGTACTCATCTTTTGAAATTTGGTGCAATACGTAGGGTATGGAATTGGGTCCAATTGAATCCAATGGTCATATAAAGCATTTGTATTAAGTAATAACTACTGGATTCAAAAGTTAAGAAGTTGTTAATCCGAAAGAAAAACTACATTGTTTTTATCCTTATCCCAAAACAAAATTGATTTATATAATAAATCTTTGCATTTGGAAGGAGTCTTTCTTCTGGACCAAAGCTCCCACCGCTTCTCTCTCTCTCTCTCTCTCTCAACTCTCAGCAGCACAGACCAAACCAGACCCCACTCCACCTCTCAAAGTTCAAATCCCAATTCTCAAATCTCTCTTCTTCTTTTTTTTCTCTCTCTCACATATTTGAGATTTGAGACTTGAGATTCCATTCCATGAGCTCAGATCTTCCTAATGACACGAGCAAAAACACACCATACAAAACTCTCACAATTCCTTCTTTTTATCTAAAAAAGAAGAAATTCTTCGCCCACACTCACACTCTTCGTCTGTCTCAATTCTCAAGCCATAATAATGTCTATCTATCTATCATTTCCTATTCTAAAAGTCAAGCAAGCATAAACCCAACAACACCAACACTATTCTATCCATAATCAATTATTATTATTATTATTATTATAATCCAACTCCATTCATTCATTTCCTTTGACCTTTTTTCTTTTCTCGCATCCCAAAACAAAACATCACTCACTCACACAAACACGCAAAGTGAGCCCACACCACACTGACACAACAGCAACAGCAACAGCAACAATGTCCAAGACTTTCAGAGACAAAACCTTAGGAGGATCTTCCAAAAGACACAACATCGACTTCCAAGTTCCCGTTCCCATGCCCATGCAACCAGTGGAGCACCTACCCTCTCCATTCGGGGCTCCCAATCTCTCCGATTCGGAGCTCAGAGACACCGCTTACGAGATCCTCGTCGGCGCTTGCCGGAGCTCCGGTACGAGACCGTTGACTTACATCCCTCAGTCAGAGAAGCCCGAAAGGGCTCCTACAGTCACACCGTCGGCTTCGTTGCAGAGGTCGCTGACTTCATCGGCGGCAAGCCGAGTAAAGAAGGCGCTTGGGCTCAAAACGACATCGAAGAGGAGGGTTGCCGCAGTGGGAGGAGGTGAGTCAGTGAGTGAGGGACAGGGACGAGTGAAGAAGGCGGTGACTACTGGGGAGCTGATGAGGGTCCAAATGAGGGTTTCGGAGCAAACTGATTCCAGAATTAGAAGAGCCTTATTAAGGGTCGCTGCTGGTCAGGTCACCTACAAAACCTTTTTCTTTCACTCTCTTTCTTTCTGAATTTTACATTTGGCTGCTTCTTCTTAGTGGTTTTGTGATTTGGATTCTCTGTGGAAGTTTAGATAATTGAGGAGGAAAAGAAACTTCTTTTTTTATACCTAAAAATATATTGAGCAAACTCAAGCGAGGACCATGTTTAGGGAGCACAAATTTCAATTTCTTTCTACATTAGAAAAAAAAAAAAAAAAAAAAAAAAAAATTTTTATAAGTGTGTGTTCATTTTGTAATTTAGGGAAATAAAGGAAAGTATTGTATTGAATTGAGAGAAATGAAAAGACGTTAAAAAAAAAAGTTTTGAACTTTCTCTCTTTTTTTACTTAAAAATAGTACTATGAACTTGCTTGAGAACACTAATTTGGAGTTCTATTTTAGTTAATTGCTCGGTGTCAGCCTAGTTTCTTAAGGTGAAAGCAAAGAATTATATGATTCTAATGTATAATTTTGGTACCATGACCTTGTCCAAAGGGGTAGAGAATATAATTTATTTATCAATCATAAACTAATAAGAAAAAATTAACTTAAACCATGGTTGTCTGTTACTTGTGTCCTTTTAGTCCAGTACAGTAATTTATTGAGATTCTATTTCATGAATCAGCTTGGAAGACGAATGGAGTCGATGGTTTTGCCACTTGAGCTACTCCAACAGTTTCGATCTACAGATTTTCCTAATCAGCTAGAATATGAGGCTTGGCAAAGGAGGAATTTGAAGGTTCTGGAAGCAGGACTCCTTGTGCATCCTCACCTGCCACTAGAGAAGTCAAACACCACTGCACAGCAACTTCGCCAGATAATTCGTGGGGCCTTAGAGAAGCCGATAGAAACTGGAAAACACAGTGAGTCGATTCAAGTCTTGCGGAGTGTCGTAATGTCTCTTGCTTGCAGATCATTTGATGGTTCTACTTCCGAGACGTGTCACTGGGCAGATGGATTTCCATTGAACCTCCGGCTCTACCAAGTGCTCTTAGAAGCATGTTTTGATATTAATGAAGAAACAACTATAATCGAAGAGGTTGATGAGGTTTTAGAACTCATAAAGAAGACCTGGGTAATCCTAGGATTGAACCAGATGCTGCATGATCTTTGTTTTTCATGGGTTTTATTCCACCATTATGTTGTAACTGGTCAAGTGGAAATTGACCTGTTATTTGCATCCAATAATCTCTTGATAGAAATTGAAAAGGATGCCAAGGCAATAACCAATCCAGTCCACTCTGAGGTTTTGAGCTCTACGTTGAGTTTGATATTGGGGTGGGCAGAAAAAAGGCTTCTTGCTTACCGTGATACTTTCCACAGTGGTAATATTGAATCAATGCAAAGTGTTGTCTCCCTAGGGGTATTATCAGCAAAGATATTGGTAGAAGATATCTCTCATGAGTATCGTAAGAAGAGGAAAGAAATTAATGTGACCTGTGAAAGGGTTGAAACTTATATAAGATCATCGCTAAGCACTGCTTTTGCTCAGGCAAGTTTCATTCATTCAGCATAATATCCCTAAGTATGAATATGAAACTGATATCCAATAACCCTTTGATCCTGAGATGTATTGGTAGGCTTTTTGACCAATCAATTAAAATTTTCAGTTGGTGAACCCTCTGTACACATTTGACTCCAGAAAATGATCTTTGTTACAATTTTTGTAATCTTGCAGAGAAGCTTTCGACTATTTCTAACATTTCTGTTACATGCTACCTAACCATGTTCTTCATAGATAATAAGCATTCTATGAATTGCTTCATTCTTCTGTACTCCTATGGTATAGCAATCTCTCATTTTCTTGAAAATCTGTACTTCCCCCCTGCCTCCACAGGTGAACCTATTATTGGTTGAATTCCTTTTACTTGTCAGTCCCATTTGTAAATTGACATTTTTAATACAGTTCTGTTATTTCCTGAATTGATCTGACTCTTAAATATCTCTGTTGGCTGAAATGGATGATCTTGGTGATAAGCTTACTTATATGGTAAAAATTTTATGTTTGGTTGCCCTTAGTCCATGGGGCTACAAACTATATGAGCGGCTTTTGTGAATATATTTTCCTATATCTGGGTGCATATATTGTAAGTTTAGACAATGCACTTTGAGCTATATACTTTTTCCCAGTTACTTTACTTTTTTCCCCCCAGATTATGTTTGGATACATTTATATATATATTAACAAGGATGCTTCCCAATTTTGCCTTGAAAAATATGACTCAAGGATCTGATTTGTCTATCTTAAGGCAGAAAATGGAGAAGATGAACTCAGGCAAGCGTATATCTAAGAACCAGAACAGTTCTCTTCCTGCCCTTTCCATCCTTGCACAAGATGTTAGTGAATTGGCTCTTAACGAGAAAGAGATATTTAGTCCAATACTGAAGAGTTGGCACCCTCTTGCAGCAGGTGTTGCTGTAGCTACCCTTCATTCTTGCTACTGGAATGAGCTGAAGCAATATATTAAGGGTATTAGTGAGTTGACTCCTGATGCTGTACAAGTGCTGAGAGCTGCTGAAAAATTGGAGAAAGATCTTGTGCAGATTGCAGTTGAAGATGCAGTGGACAGTGACGATGGTGGGAAGTCTATCATACAGGAGATGCCTCCTTATGAGGCTGAAGCGGTTATGGCCAATCTGGTAAAGTCATGGATAAAGACAAGAGTTGACAGACTGAAGGAATGGACTGACAGGAATCTGCAACAAGAGGTATGTGATGGAAGGTTCTTGTTTCTCTAAATAATCCGAGTCTATTCACATCTGAATTTCAGCCAGCACCTGCTGATTAGGATGCAACTTTGATATGCCTTTAATATTATGTAAATTGGATGTGATTTTTTTTCTCAATTTTATGTGATATAGATCAATATCATCTGAAATTCAGGAGGATGTGAACATTCTCTATGCATGCATATATGTGCTTGCCTGCACACACACTTCACCAATCATTTGTTAGGAAGAATAATGTGATTCTTATCTTTTTACTAGTTGTCCTGTCCATGACTAAACCTTGATGTCATCTTTTTTGTAGGTATGGAATCCACACGTCAACAAGGAGCGATTTGCTCCTTCTGCTGTTGAAGTTCTACAAATCATAGATGAAACTTTAGAAGCATTCTTTCTGTTGCCAATTCCTATGCATCCAGTCTTGCTTCCAGAATTGATGACTGGTTTTGACAGATGTCTTCATCATTACATATTGAAGACTATGTCTGGCTGTGGTATTATTCTATGGCCTGTGAGAGACTGATGCATTTATGTTTAAGTTATTAATCTCTTTAATGATTACCGGTTTTCTTCTGTGATCTGCAGGAGGCCGAAGTACTTACATCCCCAGTATGCCTGCTCTGACTAGATGCTCAACAGGATCAAAGTTCCATGGTGTATTCAAAAAGAAGGAAAAATCACAAATAACACAGAAGAGGAAATCCCAAGTTGAAACACCTAATGGGGATAACTCCTTTGGGATACCCCAGCTGTGTGTTCGCGTAAATACTTTGCAGCAAATTCGAACAGAATTGGGAGTTTTAGAGAAGAGGATGATTGCTCATCTTGAAAACACTGAATGTACTCTCACTGAGAGTATTGCAAATGGGACAGGGAAAAAGTTTGAACTTTCAAAAGCTGCATGTGGGGAAGGGATCCAACAACTGTGCGAGGCAATGGCATATAAGATAATCTTCCATGACCTAAATCATATTCTTTGGGATGGCTTGTATGTTGGGGAAGTTTCTTCTTCTAGGATTGATCCCTTCCTTCAGGAGCTTGAGCAATATTTGGAGATTGTTTCATCAACGGTGCATGACAGAGTCAGAACGCGTGTTATTACTGACATAATGAAAGCTTCTTTTGATGGGTTCCTGTTGATTTTGCTTGCTGGAGGCCCTTCTCGTGCTTTCACTCAACATGATTCTGAAATAATAGAGGAGGATTTTAAGTTTCTGACAGAACTATTTTGGTCCAATGGGGATGGATTGCCAGCTGATTTAATAAATAAGTTTTCAACTACTGTTAAAAGTATCCTTGCTTTACTTCGTACTGATACTGAGAGCCTAATTGAGCAATTCAGACGTATGATTCTTGAGATTTATAGCTCCTCTGCTATATCAAAGCTTCCACTGCCTCCAACTTCTGCTCAGTGGGATCCAACTGAACCAAACACAATTTTACGAGTTTTGTGTTATCGGAATGATGAGATGGCAGCAAAGTTTCTTAAGAAGACTTACAATCTGCCCAAGAAATTATAACAACTTTGGGTTGTAAAGAGAAATGCATTTCTGGGCAAGAAATGCTGCTAGGTCATGTCTGCCTTTTCCAGTACATATTGCACCGACTAGATGCTAAGAACTCCAACATCTCCTATGGGGGACTTATATTGTTGGCGGAAAATTATAGCTCCTGTATAGTAATCTATTGGCTGCATTCCATTTGTTTAGGGCCTTACTAGTCAGTTATGGGAACCTCGTGGGAGCAATGGACTTGCTCCTAGGTTTATGATTAATAAGTTTGGGAATGTATTATGCAAGAGGAAGGGTGCAGATTGAAGTTTTATACTTTCCCATAAGATCCCATGAAGACAATCCTTGTGTCCAAACTACCACATAAGCATTTGTTTCACATGGTGAGGTTCTTCAGCTCCCTTTGGTTATATTTCTTATGTTTCACACTGCCTAAATTGGCAAATTGCAAAATAGTAGAAAGAGAAAGGTTTGATAATAGGATGGTATTGTTTTTACTTCTTTTTTTGGGCATTAGTAATAGGTAGTCTTATCAGATGATTGAAGCATTATATTTTGTATAAATTTATTATTTAAATGTTCAGAATTTAGGCCAATAATGTGAATTGTCTTTGGTAGTAATTTTTTGGAAAACCATAACAGAAATTTGCCCTATGTAACAGCTGTCATTGTACTGTGTTGTTACTCTCTCAGGGTTTGGTCCAGTCACTTGATTGTGCGTCCGTGTTAATCAACTCTAGGTCTAGGTTGATACTGATATGAAGAAGCTGCCAGGCATTAGAGCCACTCATAGCCAACACTTAACTAGATCTAACCAGTTAACATTTTCTGGCATCGTGGCTTGATACGGATAAAACATGACGACATTATTAACCAACAGCACTTGGGTAATAAGTATTGGGACTGGATAGGAAAGAACTAAAGTCGAAAAAATCTTGCAAATCGTGATTCACCTATCCCAGGACTTGGAAATGCCATTGATCGGTAAAGCAGATGGTGATGTCAGATTAATTAAAATTAATCCAGATCTAGGATGGCACTTAAATCAATAAATTTCCCATACCTACCAAGGAGGGCAAACAAATCTTAAATCAGTGTGATTTGGTTTTGGTTAGACTTCGCTATTGGTTTCAATTCTTATTCTTATATGGTTAGTATACACGCGTGTAAAGAATCTATTCAGTTAGTTAGGAAAAGGAATAAACACGTGTCTAAAAAGAAACCGTCCGTTAGTGGCCACAAAAGCCACAAGCTCAAATATATCACTAAGCATTCTCAAAAAGAGGGAAAAATAAAAATGTATCACTAAGCGCCATGCTCAAACAACTAATGCAAAATTGTTCTCTTCCATCTGCTCCACCCGAATGTTAAAGATGAGAAATTACAGGATATATGAGGCTGCAAAATCCTTGACCGGTCATTTGCATTTCTGTAATAGTACTAACCATGACAGCTCAATCCTTCTCCATCAGCTCCGACATACATTTATATGTATCAACTACAGTAACTGAATTTAGAAAATGCCTCAGATAAGATAAATGAGATCTTCAGTGCCAAGGATTCTTCCTTTGTGTTTCACCTCGTTTCGTGCTAGTTGTTGAGCTTGCTTTCTGTTAAGACCAAAATAATTAAAATCAGTTATGTTGATAAGATTGGGCAAGTATCTCAAAGGCATACGACAACCTTGTGAGGAGGAATAATACATACCGATCTTGATTTCTTGGCCTTTCCCCGGATCCTGTTCTTCTGAGGTTTCAGTTTGTATATGCGAACCATCCAATGATGAGTTGTGAATACCTAAATTGTTTTAAAAGGTCACCAATGTCAAATTAGAAAAACTACTGGCACTTCACATGAGAAAACACCACTTGAAAAAATTTCCCGGTTTAACCAAGATCACTAATGCTCATAAATTATTGGCCTGGAAAAATGAGAATAAGCACCTGCTTACAGTACCTATACTTTTATGGAAAAACTGCTTAATACAATTACATTTTCAAAAGTAAGACCACGCAAGCATCACAAAAATTAATAATATCAAACCATGAAGAAGAGGCGAATAAAAATAGAATAGGGGCCATAATTTATTATGTGACAAACAAAGACACCAACTTATTGCCCACGTTATATACCCCCTTGCGGCCACAGTTTTGAGTATGGACGCACAGAGTTAAAGAAAAACAGATGTTTAAACTGTTTAATGTTTGTGGATCAAAATGCTTCATTTCAGCGTCCACTACATGCAGGACTTGTGCATATAACTACTAAAAACATGCCCTCGCAAAATTAGGCATCTAAATCATATTGAGACGTACAATACTAAGGAATTTTTTGATAGGCGATGTACAATACTAATGATCTTGGAGAACAGACTTCTTTTAGAAACCAGATGTTAAAGATCAACTGACCTCTTCAAAATGGGTGAGTTTGAAATGTTTCTTTCCAATTTCTGTTCGCCTGACCCTATCAAAGGCTTTACCATCTGTCTCCACAAATCTGTAGTAAGCAGGCAAAATAATTAAAAGATCAAGCAGTCAAACAAATTTCATCTCCACGTACAAACAACAAAAAAGTTCACAGCAAAACCACACCTGTAATATGAGAGTTTATACATGAGGCAATTAAGCATGGTTGGAGTGGCCTGAGAATCAATCCGATACTGACCATCTCTCTATAAACAGAAGGAAAATAGTTAAAAGACATTGATAAATCAAATAAATTACTTGTAAGCTAACAATATCATTGTTTGTTCCCCTCCTCCCACCCCCAAAATATAACAAAAACCACAGCCACAGCCACAGCCACAGCCACACACAAAATGGAGGTTTAAGACTCATTTGTTAGTGATAATAACTTACAAGGTAATCAGGTTCCTTGATATGAGGAAATACACCGCCTCCTATTCGAACCATCCACAGGAACTTATTGATATCATCACTCGGGTAGCCAACAAGACCTAGAATTAAAGTAAGACATAGGAATAAAGTTTCTTTATTTATCTTGTAAGATAATCTCAGTATACATGTCAGAAATTTACCTCCAAAGACAACAAGAACATATTTCACATCTAAGGAGTCAAAAATTTCCCAAGCTGCCTTCTCAGGAGAAGACATGGCAGTACCAACAGTTGCAATATGAGTGTTATTCCAGGTATTATTGTCAACAATGACAGTACGATTAGCCATAGCAGTAGTTTGGTACCCATAGTCCCACCAAGATGCAACCTGAAAGAAGTTTCCAGCAAGAATTAGTGTCACCAAACATCTTGTTTTTGGTCAGTAATACAAATGTTAAACAGAAGAGAAGAGGTGCAGTAAAAGAAAGGAAAAGACAGATGTGAAACTCACTTTGTCATCCACCTCAGTGTTATGGCTCAACCATGAATAAGCCTCTCGAAAATCATCAAAAACATGAAGACCATCATGCGAATAAGATGTTAGAACAATAGAAGGAGCAGAATAAGCTTCAGCAGCCGCCCAGACAGAGTGAACCTAAAAAAAGAAAGATACTCATTATCAAGAAAAAGCTTTTATAAAAAAAGAGAGTTGAGTACACAAATGTAAGAAGCAACTCTCCTCTAAAACAATTATATTAAATTATATAAAATAGAATATAAGAAAATTAGATTTTTTTTTAAGTAAAATACATAGATATTTCAATTCAGTCTAAAATTTCACTACAGTAATATTTAATGTCTTACATAAAGCTTGCAGATGGATGTTTGTAAACCTATGACTAATTTGACATTTATTTATTTAAATAACATCCTGACTAATCTATTGAGGCTCCATAGCCAACCCAAAATTTTGGGACCAAGGCTTGCTTGTTGTTGTCATTTATTTGATAAAAGGA
This sequence comes from Quercus suber, assembly GCF_002906115.3. Classification (NCBI taxonomy): domain Eukaryota; kingdom Viridiplantae; phylum Streptophyta; class Magnoliopsida; order Fagales; family Fagaceae; genus Quercus; species Quercus suber. The sequence continues at coordinate 633,689 of NW_027069630.1, read as the reverse complement.
TGGCAAGATGAAGACTTCAGAATTATTATATGAAAATGGGTTGACATATTAAAAGTTAAATTGACCACAATCAAACAGTTTTCTATTAAGTATATATTAATTGAATTAAAAGTAGGGGAAAAAATAATATAAATTCTTTACAGAAAGTTTCTTATAGATGGAGAAAGAAGACAGTTCCATTACCACATAGAAGGCACCCAGCAAAATTAGCAAGAGAATGGCAATGATAGATGCCTCAAAAGGTAAAACCAGTAGCCTCTTCTTAGTTTGGGCCTTAACAGAAGGCTTTTCCACATGCTCCTTTTCCTTCTTCCTATTCTTTTTTGAGGGTCGTTCCTTCAATGCCTCTTCATTTTTGTCAGTCTTTGCAACCTCATTTTGCGCTACAACACCTTCAGAACTAGTATCCCCCGCCTTAATGGCCAAAAACAGAAATGGATTTTAGTCCTGATTAAATTTATTGAGGACAGATGAATGTAAACGGGCAGTATAGCATAAAGAAACAAGCTCACGTCAACTTGGGAATTTCCTTTCACTCCAGGTAACTGAAATTTGATTGATCGTGTAAAAACATCAAAAGATGCTGAGAGAGCAATCCCAGACATGATGCATGCCGCTGGAGCAAGTACAAGCATAAGCCGCACCTGTAATATTAACCAAAACAATAATGATGGACAGAAAAATAAAAAATGAAAGAAGAAAGACAAAAAGACATCAGCTCCCAACATAATCTCACCATGACTCCAGAAAAATAAACTGATGTCACAATATAAAGGACCACAAAGGAGCTTGCATCAGACAGGGGCGAGAAGCATGCCTACCAACGGATACACACCATGTTAAAGATGTTATAAGTACATATAACATAAAGCAAACTTGCCTTACAAATTTATTACTTACAATAATGCCAGCAGGAACCAAGAATGCCAAGACATTAATGTCCATAAAATAAGAAGGCCAAGTAGGAGGTTGATGCTCACTAACACTAGCAATAATTGGAATGTACTTGCTTGCATATGTTCTGTAAAAACACGAGCAAAATAGAAAATAAAGAATGGTGCATGCCAATTTATACCTACGAATATTAAAGCCATGATAAACAATATTCCAAATAATTTGGGAAAAACAATAAAATGATAAGCATGTCAAACAGTTCTTTTGCAACTCAGAGGAAAAGAATGAGCTATTATGGAGTCAGGTTGCACCAACCAAGTTCAACCTAATTACAAAATTCGGTTGCTATCATATTTATATCATCACAGAGGACTTGGGTAACTATACAAAGAAGATGTGAAATGTGAACTAGGTACTTACGGATCAAGCAGGCTCAAACTTCTTCCACTCCATCCCTTTGTCGGACTTGAAGCTACCAGTGCTACAAGTACTGCTATCACAGCACAACACACTACCCTGAGGAATAAATAATGCAAAAGGAATGGAGATCAAATGAGTGCTCTGTCAACCATGAATATATTAAAGAAACTGAATAACAGAAGCTTACAGGCCAATAGATAAAACAAGGGTAACAGCAACTTTGAACATTTTTGGAGAGAGAATCCCTTTGATATAATACACAAGAGCCACCACATGGATAATAATGAAAACCTGCAGGTGAAAATTAGCAGCAAGAAATCATGATCGTGATGTGAAAGAAATAAAAGCAACATGGTGCAAAATGTAGGAGAGAAAAAATCTTGTGGAAAACCCCAAAAAAAAAAAAAAAAAAAAAAAAAAAAAAGGCATTTGGTTCTACATATTTTTTCAACTTTCCAAAAATGGGCTGTTTGAAAGAGTAGTACAAAGTGATGGGGGTGGGGGAGAGGAAGCTCAAGAAAGCTGTACTTTGAAAAAGTGTGGTCTCAAAACGGGATTCCAAATGGACACTTAGTGGACAACATCAACTAAATGCCATCTAGCATTTTATATTAACTGTCTTAGCGACATCTTTCAAACAATTACTATTTCATGTCCCTTAGTCCTTATGAAACTTTCCATGTTTGCAACACATCTGAATTTGGAAATGCTGTTGGCCTTCAAAGCATCGTTATAAATAGTAAGGAAAATGTTGTTTCAACTCCAGAATTTGTTTCTTCACCTCCACCCCCTCTCATGGGCAGGACCAAACCTAGTGAGGGGTGGTGTTGAAGAAACAAATTATGAGCTGAAATAGTGCTCCCCTAAAATCAATTAGTCATAAAATATAACTCCATGAGTGGCATAACCAGATATGTAGACTCACTGGTCCCAGCCACAAATCTGAAGAAACGGCTATAGATTTCTAACAAGAACCAATAAATAGGCCAAGCAAAAGCAGTCAGACATGGAAAATCATGATGTAAACAAATTAACACTATAATATTTATAAAAATAAAAAGGCTAATATCATAGCTGATTATCAGTGGAGAAAAACACTCACCAAAAATGATCCAAAATGTTCTGATGTCAAGACTGCATTGAATCCAACAACAGGCACCAACGAAGCTAACAACGTTCCCAAGACAACCTGCATTGGAAAAGTTAAAATTCTGACAAGAACCAAGTGAATTTTTTATGAATCAAAAAAAAAGAATCCCAGCTATATAACCTAGGGTTCTAGTCAAGGAAATCGATAGGACAATTTGTGACCTGTATCAGTGATGTTAGTAGTTCCGACACAGATATGAATCAGACGTTATTCTATGATCAATAATGGCACACATTCTTTAATCATTTGTAAATAAGAAACTTTCATGAATGCTATAGATACTTACAAGGGGAGCATATGCAATGTACAGTCGAGAAGAATAGCGACCAGTTACAATGCACAGAAGAACATGCATCGGTATAAGGTTAATAATAAAGGTGTATCCTCCCCAAGAGCAAACCTGAAAGAAATAATATATTTCCAAACATAAATATGGGGGAACATGGATAAGGAGCTGAACAAGAATAGCACACAAACCTTTGACTACGTTTGTTATAGCTTATTGGTCGACTTTTCAAAGCCCCACTTTTTCCAAGTACAACTGTACTTTTACCCAGCTTATCTTTTAAGCAAAATAGGACAATGAAAATAGGCCATACCAAATGCACGCTTACCATGTAAAAGTATGCTATGGCATTTAAAGTGGCATAGAAGAGGGATCCTGTATTCAATGTCTGCAAATAAATATCTGTAGTCAGAAAATAATCATCACGTAGAAACTGCAGTAGTACATCAATCGGAAAACATTAACCAATGAACAAAATCATATTATTCCTAAAACAAATATTATTTTATAAAAAATAAGAATGGTAAAACTATTAGCCGGAAACTACAACTAATTATTTCCTAAACAAAAATCTTCTTTAGAAGCAAATACAATACCACAAAAAATGTAGCGTGGTTTTAACAAAGTCTAACCTTTATATAAAGGAAAAAGGTGAAGATCAAGGCAAATATAGCTACGGCTTCATTGTCATAGCTGCCAGCCACAGATCGGGATATATATGATGGAACCTGAAAATGAAAATACAAAAGAGAACAACAGACATTATGTGCTTGTCATATTTGTGTTGCAAATAATTATCAGTCATAATACGCAACGGTTCTGCACAATCAAGAGAAACTTGCATTTACACTAAAGCCATATTAAAAAATAATTCACAAGTAATATAAAGACAGGGAACAAGAACATATTTCAAGAACAATCACAACCCCTCCCCCCCCCCCCCAACCCCTTCCATAAAAAAAAAAAAAAAAATTAGTTTAAATTCCCAAGAAACTTTCAATCACATGACCTTACACATAAATCATAAATCAGCCTTCATAATTACATTGATACAGTGCTTTTTTTTTCCCTTTTTGATGATATGCTTTTAAGCAAAAAATCACAACTACTTATCAAAAAAAAAAAAAAAAAACCAGCAAATAACCACAACTCACCCCACCTCCTTACTACTTCATCCCAGGCCCAGGGGAACACAAACATGTACATATGTTGCTATTTTTTTCATTTAGAGACTTTTGTTTTGGGGTTTTCACCTTTCAGACTAAGCTCAGAATTTCTAAGAGAAAAGTGTAAGAGATGTTAAGATATCTCAATTGAAAGACATTTACGTAGCAAAATAATCAGGATAAAACAATCATAGATCAAAATTATGTAGGATAAATCAGAAGAAATGACTTTCTTGTGCTGCAGTTCTAAGTGTGTGTTTGAATACCGCTTATTTTGCTGAAAACAATAAAAAATCATTTTTTTGGTTACCGTTCACTTTTAAAATTACTGTTCAATAGCCTAAATGCATTGTTCATGTCCCATGAACAGTGCACCAGGAGCTGGAATAATTAAAAAAAAAAAAAAAGCAGCCAAAACCGCGTCTGTGTGAAAACACAGACACAATCCAAACAAAGCTTAAGTCTTAAAAAAATCAACTACAAGAACAACTTGCAGAGTTACAAATACCCGATGTATAATTTACCATGGCCAAAAGAACCGCTGCTGTCAGTCCAGCACCAGCACCCTTAACTTCCTATAAAGAAGGGTAATTTACAATCATCATCTAAGCTTAGGATAAACACAAATTCTGAGAACACAGGTTCAGGTCAAAATAAATACCTTAGTCAGAAGATAAGTAGCCCATGACGCAAAAGCAGAAAATATAGGTGCAGTAAATACACACACAGTCTCCACAGACAGAGGAATGTTCAACGAATTCAAAATCCTGCCATTATAGAGTAATTTCTCAAACTTAGTAACAGCATATGACTCAAACATAGCTACTACTTCAAGCATTGTTAACATGGGAAAACCATCAACAGATGGTAAACCAAATCCAGTAGCAAAATAGAACAACAAAATTAACTATAATAACTTCTTACTAAAAACTCTCGAATACCCACCAATATAAGGTGCCTGCGGTCAATGTCAATCCAGGGTAAACAGTTCCGCCAATAACACGACCAAGAGGATACCTTGAGAAAAGTGACACAAACAAGGTCGCTTCAGAACTGTTAAAATAAGTACCTCACTAAAAGGGTGAAAGAGCGCAAAAGAACTTTGCAGTGAGAGTTTTTTTTTTTTTTTTTCCTAATGAATAAGAATCGATCTCCACTATATAGTAGAAAATAATTACCAAGTCCGATCGTCAAACCAGTTCCAAAAGTCATATATTCCATTCTTTGTCAGGTACTGTAATAAAAAATAAAACGAGGACATCATCTTCAACTTTGCTTTACACATTATGAGAACATAATGCAATTTATTAATACAATACCAAACTTACATAATAAAGTTCAACATAATAGTGAAAAGCTTCCGACTAATCAAAAAGCAAAGCCAAATCAAATCAACGGAAAACAAACCTGAGTGACTCTATAATTGAAATAAGGATCAAACTCGTGAATAACACTCTCGTACTTTATAACCTGCAGATTATTCCACAGAACAATGTTACAGCAAGCACTACCCATACACATAAAAAGCAAAAATTCTAGAAAGACACAGACACACTGTTACTTTCCGTTTGGCTGGTTAGAAAATGTAAGAACACAAAGGAAATGAAAAATTCGACCTAAATTTCCATTAGTCAGGCCTAATAATCATGCTGCAACTGCATCTATTTTAATTTTGCTAAATTACATGTACAATCAATCCCTAAGCCGCATAGAGCATTCCCTAAATGCTAAGAGAAATAGGAAATTACTCATGAATTAGTGTTAGACGGAAAAAATATTATGTAAAGTGAGTATTTTCCCACATTTTCGAAGCAACCAAACGGAGAAAATTGTAGAATTGAAAAGTACGAAAAGATCGGATCTATGAGGTTAAGAAGAGCTTACGGAGAAAAGTCGGATCGAGAATGCGAGAACACCGATCAGGAGGAGGATGAAGAAGGAGAGAACATTTCCGAAAGCGTATCTTAAGGCGGTTCCGTTTGAGGTCTCCGAGGCCGCCATTGACGGCAAAATCGAGCTCTGAGTTAAGTGCGAGAGAAAGAGAGAGAGAGTGAGGTTGGTTTTGCAGGTCGTGTGGGTCTAGACCGTAGACGAAGACAGAGGTGGAAGACTTTGTAGCTGTGGAGGTTTTAATTTTGAGAGTATTACGAAATTGCCTCTGCATTCCAAATTACAATGATGGGTCTCGGTGAAATGACAAATCTGTTCTTTTCTGCTTTGACGTGGCGGATTTTTATTGGTTTTTCTTGGACAGGGCTCGCCATTGGTGATGAACAACGTGGCTTGCCATTGTGGTGTGATCTTATTGGAAGGACTTTTGTGATCTTCTTGATACGCTGGGCTGTGGACTCCTCAAGTCTTTACAAATCTGTGGAATCTGTGTAATGTGGTGGATATTTCCAATTGTTTTCTGTTTGGATAAATATGAGTTTTCCTTTAAATGGACAATTATGAGTTTGTTGTTGTTTTGTTACTATTTTTGGGTCCAAACTCCACGGGGATGAGATAAAGATAATATCCTAATCATTGTTATTAATACCGTTTCGGACTCCATTTCGGTTTGTCCAGTGGAATGGAATATTTCGGTACCGGCCGATTTCGGCGTACCGTTTCAGGGTGTTTCGGGTTCTTAAAAAATAATTTATATATATCCTTGTTGAACATAAAATTGTCAATTCTAATAAATAAATAACTAAAAATCAAATAATACAAATCATTTAGTCTTAACTCTTAAGTCTTAAACATCAATATAACATCACACAATAAGAAGATTTACAAGACAATAACTAAATATAAAAAAATACAAGATTTACTCCTCCTCCTCATAATCATCCATGAGAGAATGATCAAATTCATCATCAAAAGAACTCCCAAGAACTACCAACACCCATTGGACCTTTACTCTTTTTTTTTTTTTTTTTTTTTAATAATAGGCCAAATCCAGTACCGGCGGAATTTGCATCTCGGCCGGAATTGGCCGGAATTGACCGGAATGGCCGGAATGGACCGAATGACCCGGAATTTGACCCGAGGTGGAATGTGAGTATTCCGGTACCGGTTTGCATACCGTACGAAAAATTCCGGCCGTTCTGGCCGGAACGGAACGAAATCAATAACAATGATCCTAATTAGTAATTACACCATACGGTTGTGATTTGACAAATTTTATATCTTTTATGACCTATGGCAATGGTACCATTTTACTAGGGGTGTCCAAACCAATCACTGACGGAACTACCCATTGCCGACTTGTAGCCTACTCGATTCGAAACTCTAGTCAGTTTGCCACCAGTCTTTGCCTCCAAGTACCAACTCCAGCAAGTCAAGTAGCAGGTTTTCTTCTCCAAAAACCAACCAATGATATACTAGAATCCGAAGACCTCCACCACCAACCGAACTGACCAACGTTTATCAAAGCTTGAAACCGACTCGACTTGTTCACGTCGGTGGTCGATTGCGGGTCTCTCCACTTGCCACCTAATATGAGCAGGTCAAGTTTAGGTTCAGTCCAAAATGAACCAACTCAACCCGTGGATAGGCTAGGTAACAACATGCAGTACTATGTTTCATGGGCAAAATATTAAATCATGAGCAAAGTTACCAATCAAACAATGGGTTATTTGCTTAAATTCATGAAAATTTAGTTTCACACCAAATAAAAAGTCGTGAGTATAAAATAAAAATAAAAATAAAATAGAAGTATTGGTATAGGTGCTACAAGTAGGGATGACAATTTTGCCCTGCCTCGTCCCATATTGATAAAGGTTAAATTGTAAATTTTTCATATCTAAAACTCTACTATTTAAACAAACATATCATCAACTTATTTTATTCTAATCAACATGGCTCCCTGCCACTTTTTTCTCTCCAGCAAGGTTGAAAATAAAGTACCAATTTTAACTTCTTCTTTTTTTGTCTTTATTAGAAAAAAAAAATTATATATTATTGAATCATTGATTCCATTCATCTTCCTTCTCAGCATAGATTCTATCATTAACATAATAGTATGTTTTCTATTTGTGGTTGTGCAGTTGTGCAACCAATTATTGTCTTTTGAAATAGAAATTGTGATTCTTTCCAAAATGCTTCTTATTTGATGCATATGTCTAAATGAGTTTTAAAAAACTTGCAATTGTAAAAGATTACACTTAAATTCAGAGTGACAACATTGTGATACGGATAAAAACTTATTTGATACTCACTTTACTTAAGTTAACCCATCAAATTATATATGTTGTATACTGTTTTTCAGTTTTTCTTTTTCATACCTTGACACAAGTAAACATTTGTTGCTTATATAGGTCATTCGCTATTACTCCATAATCTTAACCATATTCTTTTCTTTTCTTTTTTTTTTAATATTGTCTTGTTAAACACTTGAATAATATTATTCAATTTTTGCTAAAAATTTGTCTGATTTTATGGGATAAATTTATTTATAAATTCAAGTATATTTATATTAATAACATAAGTTTTATTAAAAAAATTTGTAGTAGTTGGGAGAAAATTTAATAAGAAGTAGAGTTTTACGAGATGGGACGAGACTTCGTAGGGCCCTAAAGGGCAGAGATGGGACAAGAAAATTTTTCCCATCATGTAAGGTGGGGCAAGAATGGGGCAAGATAAAACCATGCGGGGCGGGCTAAAAACTCCATCCTGGGGTGGGGTCCGTCTTCAGCCCCACCCCGCCCCATTGCTATCCCTAGCTACAAGTTTTAGTATATTGAGCTTACAAATGAATGTATCACTAATGATAAAAGAGGCATTTTAAATATCTTTTTATGAGGTAATTAATTCAAGTATATATTTATGAGATGGTTTTACTATATTGAGTTTACAAATTCATGTATCATGGATCATAAAAGACGCATTTCAAATATCTTTTTATGAGGTAATTAATTCAAATATTTATTTATGAGGTAGTTAAAACATCGATCACGTTCATTGTCACGTAATTTTGTAAATAGAACTTGTTATACTTTTAGCATTTTCAGTATAAAAAAAATGGGAGGAAAAACTTCATTTTAAATCTTATAGTTTAGGGGTAATCCGCATTAAATCTCATAGTTTCAAAAGTACTAAATTAAACCATGAACTTTTAAAAGATGACAAATTAAACCCTAAAATCAAATTTGGGGCAACTCTATTAACTGTCAAGAGAGTTCAAATTAACATTTTCTTTTCTTTTTGGTTTATTTACTTATAAATAATTTGTTATGACAATTTCTTTTAAAGGTCTAATTGTAATTCTATCAAATTTCATAAAACAAGAGGTTCAAGTGGACGAAATTGGTAACTAAACATAAAAGTCTAACTATATAATTAGTTGTCAACGTTTTCAAACTATATTTTTTACTAGCATCTCGAGTTTTCAAAACTCGATTTTGGCCTATAAATCGACTCGCAAAAACTCGATTTTCATGACCTAATCATATCCGATGTGGCATATTTTTTCACGTGGCGATCACATAAAAATCGAGTTTCTAAGACTCGATTTCTAATACAAAAATAAAATTCTAAGTCCATGTACCAGCCGAAATACTCAAAAACAAATTTCAAAATCCCAACCACATCAATCCTAATCCTGAGAAACTCAGATAGAGGGAGAGAGAGCTCAGAGGGAAATCACTAGCCAGGTGCGGCCTGGGCGGCGCGCAGTGGTCGTCGAGCACGGGTCCGATCTGGATCTTCTTGTTCTGTTTTTTTTTTTTTTTTTTTTTTTTTCTGGGTTCTTCTCGTTATGTTTTTTTTTTTCTCTGGGTTTCTCTGATCTGGTTCTGGCCTGGGCCACCCGCGGTGGTCGTCGAGCATGAGTCCGATCTAGATCTTCTTGTTCTGGGTTTTTTTTTTTTTTTTTTTTTTTTTTTTTTTTTTTTTTTTTTTTTTTTTTTTCTTCTGGGTTCTTCTCATTATGTTTTTTTTTTTTTCTCTGGGTTTCTCTATCTGGTTCCTCTATGATTTGCTTTCATTTATAAGGGTTAAAAATCAAGTCTTAGAAACTCGATTTTCATGTGGTCGCCACGTGGAAAAAAACGCCACATCGGATATGATTAGGCTATAAAAATTGAGCTTTTGAGACTCGATTTATAGGACAAAATCGATCTTTGAAACTCGAGATACTAGTAAAAAATATAGTTTGAAAACATTGACAACTAATTATATAGTTAGAATTTTATGTTTATTAAACATTTCGTCCGGTTCAAGTGACAGTGCACTAGTAATAGTATCTTTTGTACTAATTCATGTATAGTTCATACTTCATATCTCCCTTACCTACTATCTACTCATATTTTTTAAAAAATAATAATAAAAAAAGTAAAATTAATCCAAACACAAAGTATTTTATCAAAACGAATCATATCCCCATTCCTCACTTGAAACCTACTTTATCGCATAATATTTTCACCTTATTAACAAGGAATAGTAGGTAGGATGTTTCAATATTATTTTGAATTTTATGATATATATATATATATATATAAATAATAATAATAATAAAAAAAAAAAATCAATTTCTAGGGGGAAAATGGGCAGACACACATTTTCTTGTGTTTAGTTGCAACCATAAAAATGAGTAAAAAAAAAATTCAAATTTTGCTTGCATGAATTTACTATAATTTCAAATAATTATATGAACAAAAATTTAATTTACTAAAAATAACTTGAATACGAAAACATTTTTTGAGAGAGAAAATATATCCTAAATTTGCATAGGGGGTGTTTTTCTTTTTAATCTTATATATTTTTTAAAAACTTCAATTTTCACTTTAAAAGTAGACAAGGTAATATGGGCCAAAATTCGCTGACCCAACCCAAACCCACCTGTTTTGGCCTGGTCTGAATCCAATTTTTTTGGCTCGAATTAAATATGGGCCAACTCACTATCCGCCCATTTTTTTGCAAGCTAACCCGACTCGACCCATGGTCTGCCCTTTTTGTAACCTCTTTTTTTTCCCTCCTAAAAAAATTTAAAAACTACATGGCAAGGTGTGCTAGACTACTCCTAGGTGCATAACATTATCATAAAAGGCGCAATGAACTTGTGTGTTGTGCCCCCTATTTATTTAAAAAAAAAAAAAGAGTTAAATGAAAGGGAAAAAAAAAAATACAAAATGAAAGCTAAAGCTTAAAGCATCTACTATCTAGTGTCTACGCAGACTACACTACTAAGTAGCACTAACTACGAGGTACTAACTACTAAGCTCTACTTCTAGTTGTAACATGTATTAACTAAGATTGCTAACTACTCAGTAACTAAGTTCTACTTCAAAGACTACTAACTATTACTAATAACACGTCCAAGTCAGTCTAACTAATATAGTAATATCTATCTTACTAGCACAAACTAGGCCACAAAGTGACAAAACAGTAAACAAAACAAAATTAAAAGAATTCAATCGTGACTCAAAAGGCGAAAAAGGAAAAACAAAGCTTAACTCTATTGTCTCTCACTCTCAAACTCTCAGTAACTTATGCCTTTCTCTTCTCCGTCTCCCTTCTGGCATGGGATCTCATGAGCATTCCTATAACTACTGTTGTATCTGAATCAAGTTTTAGCACAGTAAAAATAATTCTTACTACGTATCGATCACATATTTTGCCAGAGAACGTGTAAGTTATGTTGTGCACTAAAAGTTGGTTATATGGATTTAAAGATATTTTAATTTATTAATAGAGTATTAAAAATTATACATTTTTAACTCCTTATTTGTAAGCTTTGATTTGCTTTCATGGTACACTTAAGTTATATTAAAATATTGTATATATTGTGGATGAAGATACTGATAAAATTGGCCAACTTGAGTTACAATTTGCAAATATTTCTCAAGCAAACTACCAAAGCCGATGGCTCAAAATCGAAGTTGCTAGTGCCAGAGGTTCGGTGATTGGACCGCTAGAACTAGCAATCAAAGTGGTGGCTCTTGCAACTAGACTGCCGACAATCACCATTGGAGAAGTATTTCTGATAACCAGACCACCAACACCAGTTGACAAAAACGGCATCTTCAATTACCAGACCTCTAGCACCAGTTGCAGTGCAACGTCTTTGGCCACTAAACTGTCATCACTGATTGCCAGTGCGCATTGAATCTGGCCATCGAACAATTGGTGAGGTGTCTCTAGCCACCAGACTGTCGACACCAGTCGCCAAAGCAAAGTCACTAGACACCAGGCCTTTGTCACTTGTTGCTGGAGCGATGTCTCCAATCACCAAATCGGTGAACTAGCAACCAAATAGGTGAGGGGAAGTCACTGTGTGTTTTTGGAAAATGTTTCACCAAATTTTCAAAAGCAAAATATTTTACAATTTTTATAAAGGATTTTATGGTCAATAGAAAATATTTTACATGTTTGACTATATTTTACCTGCAAACAAACACCTGAAAATAAAAAAATATTTTCTGTCAAAACAAATAGAGCATTCAAAATGCACATTTTAAAATCACTATTTTAAAAAAAAAAAAAATGCACCCAAATGGACATAAGCATAACACATCGCACACTCGTATGAGGTTCGCATTCTTAGTTCTTATTTGATTTTCTGTCCCACTCCTTTCATTTTAATATTAGTGTTTTAATTCAAAGGTTTTGTTATTTGTGTCCCCACTTTTCTAATACTCGTTTTTTGTTCACGGCAATCAAAATTTTCATCAATAAAAGTTTTTTTTTTTTTTGGTTAATTTTATGTGTTTCAGTATTGGGTTTAAATTTCTTTATTGTTTAATTATGTTTTGAGCATGGTCAACTTTATTTAATTTGTTCTATTAGAAATTATTTGATCTTTATGCTCTGTTTTGTGCTCCTAAAATTGGTACTAAAAGAAAAGAAAACGGTTCCTATTAGAAATTATTTGATCTTTATGCTCTGTTTTGTGCTCCTAAAATTGGTACTAAAAGAAAAGAAAACCGTTCCGGAGAAGGCAAAAAGTTTTACTTTGGTCGTTCCCAATACAAGTATACGGATTCTCTTCCTCATTGTCTCTCGGTCTCATGAATTTTAGGTTATTTATTCGTTTTCCTAATTGAAAGTTACTGCTTGTTCAGAGGGAGGACACTCAAAACCAGAGGGATACCAACAACGTTGCTTTAACCATGGAATATGAGATGAAGGATATGGGAATAAAAAGAAGTGCAAGATCACCACTGGCTGAGTTAGATGATAAGGAAGATAATGGGAAGCGGATGAAAGTGGAGGATGAGATACAGGAGTTTGGTAAACTTTTAGCACAACACTTGGGATCGGCGGGGCTGCACAACACAATGAGTGTTATCAGCTGGAACTGTAGGGGGCTTGGGAACCCCCTAACAGTGAATGCACTCCAAAAGGTTGCGTTGGAGAAAGATCCCACCTTAGTCTTTCTCATGGAGACTAAGTTCGATGTTACGGAAATGGATGGAATAAAACAGAAAATAGAACAGTAGCAAGGACTGGTAGTGCCACGTTTTCGACGGGCAGGAGGCTTGGCTCTTTTGTGGAAGAAACCTTTGCAGGTTGATATATTATCATACTCCCCAAGGCATATTGATGCAATAGTGAATGACGAACAGGGAATAAAACAATGGCGGTTCACCGGGTTTTATGGCCATCCTGAGACAATGAAAAGGGGAGAGTCGTGGGCACTGTTGGAGAGTCTCAGTCGTCAAAGTAACTTACCGTGGGTATGTATGGGAGACTTTAATGAACTAATGTATGCTAAGGAAAAGATTGGTGGCGAAATTAGAGTGGAAGGGTAGATGAGATGTTTTCGTGAGGTGATTAATAAATGCAAGCTAAGAGACTTGGGATATGTGGGTTCAAACTACACGTGGAGTAGACGGTTGGGAAGTCAGGGATGGGTGCGAGAAAGACTCGATAGAGATTTGTTGTCTACGAATTGGGCAGTGGCTTTCCCGATAGTAAAGGTGTACCATCTGTCCAACTCAGTGTCTGACCATAGTATTTTAGTGCTCAAAGAAACTAACCTCCCAAGAAAACAAAGGAGGCAGCCAAAATTGTTCCTCTTTGAATCTATGTGGCTTGAGGATGAGAGATGTAAAAATGTGGTGGAGGAGGCATGGGAAAGGGGACGGACCAGCCACTCACAATGGCCATTTGAAGCTTGTCTTGAGGAGTGTCAAATGTCATTGAGGTCGTGGAACACCAACACCTTTGGCCACAATGGAAAGCAAGTTGTTGACTTACAAAGAAAGCTTCAAATGCTTGAAAACATGAAGGCAACTGGTACGGACTTGGAGGCAGTCCATGCAACGAAAGTGGAGCTAAATAGATGGCTTGGCATTGAAGAGAAAATATGGCAGCAAAGAAGCAGAAATAACTGGCTGAGGGCAGGGGATAAAAACACCACTTTCTTCCACACTAAGGCCTCAAACCGGTACCAACGGAATACCATTAGTAGAATTATGGATGAAAACAACAGGTGGTTGGAGGAGGAAGACCAAATTGGGCAAGCCTTTGTGAGCTACTTTGAGGAGCTATTCACTACTTCAAGGCGATTAGTGGAGCAAGAACTAATTGATGCAGTCCAGTCCAAGGTCACTGAGAGAATGAATTCTACTCTTACACAAGACTTTCATGCTATGGAGGTGGAGAAGGAACTTAAGCAAATGCACCCCTTAACGGCTCCTGGACCAGACGGTATGCCACCCTTATTTTATCATCATTTTTGGCCCACTGTTAAATCTATTGTCATTAGCACTGTACTTGATTTTCTTAACCATGATGTGTCCCCTCCTAAATTCCATGACACCCACATTGTGCTTATTCCAAAAACCAAAAACCCGGATAAAGTAACTGATTATAGATCGATTTCGTTATGTAATGTGGCTTACAAAATTGCTTCCAAAGTTGTGGCGAAGATGATGAAACTAGTATTGCAGGAAATCATTGGGGAGAATCAAAGTGCTTTTGTGGCAGAACGTCTCATCACAGACAATGTTTTGGTGGCACATGAGATGATGAGCCATATTAGCAAAAAGAAGAAAGGTAAATGTGGAAATATGGCTATAAAGTTGGATATGAGCAAGGAGTACGATCGGGTTGAATGGGAATGTTTGAAACAGATTATGAAGAAGCTTGGCTTCCATGAGAAATGGATTAGCACTGTAATGAGGTGTGTTTCTTCGGTGAAATATGCAATTCGGATCAATGGACAGCCATATGGTTCTATCCACCCAACCCGAGAGCTAAGACAAGGCGATCCGCTATCGCCCTATCTCTTCCTTCTGTGTGCGGAGGGTTTGTCTGCCTTGCTAACCCATGCGGCACAAAGAAATGCTATTAAAGGGGTGGCTGCCTCAGCAAATGGGCCCAGAATATCTCACTTATTCTTCGCCTATGACAGCTTGATATTTGGAAGAGCAACAGAAAGTGAAGCTACGGAAATTCAAAGAATTCTCAAGGTCTATGAATTATCCTCTGGCCAACAGTTAAATTGTCACAAAACTTCCCTGTATTTCAGCCCAAACACTGACGGAGGAATAAAAGAGAGGGTGAAAACTATGTTCCGTGCACAAGTAATTAAACCGCATGAAGCCTATCTGGGTCTGCCATCACTGGTGGGAAGATCTAAGAACAATACTTTTGCACAACTCAAACAGAGAGTGGCTAACAAAGTTTCAGGATGGAAGGAAAAAATATTGACGCCTGCTGGGAAGGAAATTCTGATCAAATCAGTAGCCCATGCCGTGCCTTCATATACCATGAGTTGTTTTCTGCTATCCAAGAATCTATGTGATGAGCTTACTAGTGTAATCAGACACTTCTGGTAGGGACAGACCGAGAATGAGAAGAAAATAGCATGGTTGAAGTAGGACACGATGTGCTTGCCAAAAAACAGGGGTGGCCTTGGCTTTAGAGACCTGAGGAGCTTCAGTTTGGCTCTCCTAGCCAAACAAGGCTAGCGGCTTCTAACCAACTCCAACTTTCTGTTTAGTCGTGTTTACAAAGCAAACTATTTCCCTCACTGCAGTTTTACGAAGGCGACATTGGGCCGAAATCCATCATATGCGTGGAGAAGCTTAATGGCGGCACAGAGCATTGTTCAAGGAGGCACACAATGGCAAGTGGGAAATGGTAACAAGATAAGGGTATGGAATGATAAATGGATACCTAGACCATGCACGTACAAGCTGATTACAAAGGAGAAGCCAAATCCCACTAATAATCTGGTTTGTGAGCTCATAAACAGAGCAACAGGTGAATGGGATTTTAACAAGCTCAACTCGTGGTTTCTTCCTGAAGACAGAGATGCGATTTTGGGTATCCCTCTGAGTTCAAGCAACACTCACGACAGGCTGATATGGGCTGAAAATAAGAGTGGGAAGTTTACAGTGAAGAGTGCTTACGCACTAGCGTTGGAAGAGAAGACACAAGCCAATAAGGCTGACTATTCAGACAAGTCAACTAGGAGGAAAGTTTGGAAGTCAATATGGCTCTTGAAAGTCTCACAGAAAATAAAACATTTTGCGTGGAAGGCAGGGCGGGGTATATTAGCCACGAAATCCAACTTGGCGAAGAGGAAGATTACACTAGATGGAATCTGTGAGCTCTGTGGTCAAAGTGAGGAAACTGTCTGTCACTTGCTATGGAGTTGTGAACATGCCGAAGAAGTGTGGAACAGTGGCAAATTCTCTTTGCCGTTTGAAATCTTGCCGCAATGGAATTTCTTGGATGTGATTGAGAACCTACAGAGGTGTGACCACCTTCGGCCTGGGCAAATGGAGCAATTTGTTTCTGTTTGCTGGGGCATTTGGAAGAATAGGAATGATCTACGAATGGGAGGAAAAGGAAAAGCAGGTAGAACAGTGATCCGGAATGCCTTGCATCTGGTGGAAGAGTTTCGGTCTGCGAATGAAATAAAAACAGAGCACCAAGCTGAACCCGAGGCTGTGGTCTCTTGGCAACCCCCACCTCAAGGATACTATAAAGTGAATATCGACGGTGCGGTTTTCTCGGACAGAAAGCAAGCAGGAGCTGGGGTTTTAATCAGGGACGGTACCGAAGAAGTGGTCACAGCATTAAGCAAGAAGTGGAAATGGCCGTTGGGTGCAATAGAGGCTGAAGCAAAAGCTTTCGAAGCTGGAGTTGCTTTTGCAAAAGACGTTGGTATCAGAGATGTTGTGTTTGAAAGTGACTCCTTGCTAGTGTGCAACGCCTTGCAAGGTTTAAGCTCGCCACCTGCTTCAGTAGTCACAGTGCTTGCTGGAATAATGGACCAAGTCTCACATTTTAGATGGTGGAGTTTTACTCACACAAAACGGC
Source organism: Quercus suber (assembly GCF_002906115.3). Taxonomy (NCBI): domain Eukaryota; kingdom Viridiplantae; phylum Streptophyta; class Magnoliopsida; order Fagales; family Fagaceae; genus Quercus; species Quercus suber. The sequence goes on along the minus strand of NW_027069630.1, from coordinate 616,513 downwards.
AGGGAAATGTCCCTGCCCATTTGCTCGCTCAACACACTAAATCTGTTGAGGATTATGATGCATGGCTAGAGGAAGTTCCTCCTCTGATAGCCCATGCCTGTTTGCATGACAAAATGTAAATTGTCTTCTTATTTTAATAAAGTCGAAGTATTTCCCATCAAAAAAAAAAAACTCTAAATCCTAAAACTTCCAAATTACATAAAAATATTAAAAAGGGCTTAAATATATTGCTGGGTCTCTAAAGTTTAGCACATGGATCGATTTTAGTCCCTGAAGTTCCAAGTAATCGCTTTTAGTCCCTTAAGATGAAGTGGCCAAACTAAAAAAATTGACATGTTATGACTTATGATTCCATATGACTAAAAGTGAGAACCCAGGGTGGTTGTTCGTTTTTAGTTTTTACCACATTTTCATGGTAGCTTTGTCCTAATCAAAGTGGTAGAACTTTTTGTCTATTTTGGCCTTGATAATATTGACTGAGGTTATTTACATGTAGTCAATGTATGGTTCTTGGTTACACTATCTGTTGTAGGGGTGAAAATACAGGCAGAAAAGTAATATGCTTGTAAGAAAGAGACTCTCTGTCATGTATACCAAGCAAGCATTTTGTGCAGATTTTTCCTTCTGAGATACTGTTCCATCTCCGTGAAGGGAAACTCTTTTTTTTCACCCACCTTTGCATGGATTTTACCACCTAGAGATGAGTCTATTATTAATAATCTGTGTTTAGGGTTTACTTACTTACAGGCTTGAATTTGCAATTTATTCTTCAAGCTATAGGGCCACTATTGGCAATGTTAGGGGTATTACACAAATGATATTTAGCATTGATTTATTAATTGTAATTTGAATGTAGCAGTTAATTTTGTTATGAGCACTAAATCTTTGTGATGATACTAAATTTGAAATTGCAGTGTTACTGTTGCCAGAAAATATGCTTAATCTCCAATAAACGATTGGGTTGGGTGTTCTCTGATATGGAAGCAAAAATTAAGACTGAAACTGTGGACAATAATAATACACTTGAGGGGTTCATCTGTTACTGTCACAATAGAAGAAGTGTTTTTTGCAAGAGCTAGAATGAGATGCCATTGGAGGTGTCATCCGGTAAGTTGTTCTGCCAATGATTGTTTAAATAATATTGTTGCCACTGCTTGGTTGGAAGAAATTCGTGGGTGGATCGTATCGTTCTTGCTCTAAATGAGGAATACACTATCGAGTCAGCAATCAGTCGTTAAAGACAAAGATGAGTTGCCTATTATACCTTAGTGGTGGCTACTTCATATTTTTCTTTTATAACTATCACTTCTTATGTGTGTGAGGCTGTCTCATCAGTGGCGATACAAAAAAAAAAAAAGAAAAAAGCATATTTGCTCTAGAGACCTGAGGTTTCATGGGAAAAAAATAAATATGGGTTCAACTAATTTCCCAAATGTTTGCTTTGCTTTGCTTGGAGGACGAGGAACATGCCACAAGGATAAAAAAAAAAAAGGAACATGCCACAAACCCGTTTTTCAATAAATAGAAATAGGAGCGGTCGGAAGTGCCTTGTTGGACAGTCATGTGCCTCTAGCGTGCAGGCAACTGGAAATGGGACACTCATGTTATGTGACTGAAATTTAGTTGTTAATAATAGCATTGCGCATCTCAAACAAATTCATCAAATTTTTATAGTATTTGGAGAATAAACAGTAATTTTTATCTTTATTTACTTTTTTTTTTTAAATATACTTTCCAACAAATTCTCTATCTCATTTAAATATTATTTCTTCATTCATTATTTATTCTTTTTTTAACAATTACACATTTGCTAACATTTTTTTATTCAATATCTAATTATTATAATAGAAAAAAAAAAGTATTTGAAGAATGAACAGTAGCCCAATCTGATGGGCTAGTGTTTATTAGCCAAGAAAAATCCAAGAATACCGAACTGGTTGGAGCATGAATAATGCACAGATTTTTCAAATTTTAGCCAACAAACCCGGATACAGCATCTGTTGGAGATGCTCTTATTCTCGTTAATATTTTTTCCACAAACAACTTCATTTTAAGAAGAAAATACTAGCTCAAATGAGCTGAGATATAGATTCTTGTTGATCTTAGCATAATTAGTGAGAACTACGCACTTTTATCAACTAATACATCATTAGTCATATTAACATTAATTTTTAATATAATGCTAAGAAGAGCCTTGTAGTTTTCAACTAGTTGACACCTGATGTGGTGTGGTGAATACATGACATCCAGAGTTCAAATGCACACATACATCGAATATATTGTCAACCTGTCTCCAGGTAATGTGGGTAAAAGGTTGAATCTTAATTAGGTCTGGTCCATTTTGAAGATAGGCCTCAGTTATGAATAACCAAGCATGTCCCCCTCCCCCCCCCCCCCCCCCCCGGCGGGGTAAAATTTTCTAATCCTATCAATCTATTTTGAAATAAGTGAGTTAATTTTTACCAAATTATCATTATTTAAACAAACTGTAATTATCACAATTTTAATATCTATTAAACTATTAACAATGAATGATATGACAAAAAATTCAATCTACTCATTCCAAAGATTGAGTTGACTTAAGCTTTTCAAATCATGCAATAACTCTCAAGCCAACAGTATAAAAAAGAAATGCCATTTTACTTGATCATTCTGGAACCGGTGTTAAATAAATCTTTATAGATCCTCCAAATGAAGTTTAATACTAATTACATCTTTATGCGGTCAGAGCATTTCATCATACATCCTCGTCCATAACAGAATAACTAACAAAAGTGCTAAAAACAACCATAACAAAGAAACAAATTTACTTTAAACTCAAAAGTTGACCGGTAGGAAATGAGGAAGAAGAAGGTGGTCTCAAGAAACATTAGTTAAAAGCATCTTAAATGCCTCATAACCAATGAGCAAGCATATGAGTCTAGAATATCCCGTGCTTGATCAGTATATAATTCCCTGTATCAAGGGTGTTCCTATCAAACCACTACTCCTTTTAAGTAACCTTTGAAACCACAATTTTGCCTGCAAGCCTGATTGGTGAACGCTCAGCCTATTAGCTGAAGGCAGCAACATTCCATTAAAACCCTGGAAAAAGCATGCAGAGAACTAACTAATGTAGGATTATTACTTCTGGCTGGGGCTTTCAACCACAAAGGTCCTGAGAAAAGTTATAGCCACAAAAAACTTTTAAGCAAATACATCAGAATCAATTTGTTGGATGTTTGGGAAGATTCCTCTCAGTGTGGCAGAATAGTTTTGAGTCTTGCCCTGCAATAAAGAAGCAGGATCAGATATAGAATCTGAAAGAAATACATTTGATGAAGTTGAAAGGCAATATAACTTAATTATCATAGCCATACAGAGAGAAGTACCCCCCCATCAATCACATATAAAAGGCAAAAAAGCAGAATCAAAAGTATGCTATATAGTATAATAAAAGAAGCTGTTTTTTCAATCTTTAAATGAGGATCGTTACAGACTCAGTTAATCAGAAACAAACAAGAGAAAATATGATAACCTTATGCGCATGCTTGTATAGTACTATATTTAAATTAGTGCCTATGATTGCAGTGAGAGGTAACTAATTTGATTTGTGTAGTAATATTCTTCCCCATTAATATAAACTTTGGCAATGGTCAATGAGCTCTAGCTCAAGTGGCAATTCCTTCCCTTGTAAGTGGAAAATGAGGTCAAAAGTTAATTACCCATCAGGTGCGTGTGCAACTTACTAACATTTGCTTTCCTTACAGGAATTCTATAAAAAGTTCAAACACATAATTTTTATTGAGAAGTTAGTTCTCCCTTGAGGAGGAATGGTTGGCGAGGACAGTAAATACATTTGTCAACAAAAAGTGAATGTATCATTCAGAATTATGTTGAAAACTTGCCTAATGATAACAAATAGGACCTGTCATTGATGTAAACCTCCTAAATGAAATCCCAAAAGAAGCAAGAAGAGAAAGAAGGTAACTCTCAAACCTTCTGATATAATAAGACCCATAATATAAGCACTACTATCTTTTGGAGATACATAATCATCAGCTAATCTATGATACCCCAAATAGGTGCACATGAGACTTTCTAAATGCCCATTTACCATCTATAACGTTAACGTTAACACTACTGAAGAAACTGATTTGTAACTTCCTCTGTTTTCACTGACTCCTCTTAGTAAATGAATTTCAAGCATGAGGCATATGATGTCATTCAAAAAAGGAAACCATAACAAGTTTCCAAGTAAAGGATGGCATCAAAGAAGGTTGCTTCATCTCACTGTTTTAGCAAGGAGAAATCATGAAACATGAAGTTTATAGNATATGAGTCTAGAATATCCCGTGCTTTATCAGTATATAATTCCCTGTATCAAGGGTGTTCCTATCAAACCACTACTCCTTTTAAGTAACCTTTGAAACCACAATTTTGCCTGCAAGCCTGATTGGTGAACGCTCAGCCTATTAGCTGAAGGCAGCAACATTCCATTAAAACCCTGGAAAAAAGCATGCAGAGAACTAACTAATGTAGGATTATTACTTCTGGCTGGGGCTTTCAACCACAAAGGTCCTGAGAAAAGTTATAGCCACAAAAAACTTTTAAGCAAATACATCAGAATCAATTTGTTGGATGTTTGGGAAGATTCCTCTCAGTGTGGCAGAATAGTTTTGAGTCTTGCCCTGCAATAAAGAAGCAGGATCAGATATAGAATCTGAAAGAAATACATTTGATGAAGTTGAAAGGCAATATAACTTAATTATCATAGCCATACAGAGAGAAGTACTCCCCCATCAATCACATATAAAAGGCAAAAAAGCAGAATCAAAAGTATGCTATATAGTATAATAAAAGAAGCTGTTTTTTCAATCTTTAAATGAGGATCGTTACAGACTCAGTTAATCAGAAACAAACAAGAGAAAATATGATAACCTTATGCGCATGCTTGTATAGTACTATATTTAAATTAGTGCCTATGATTGCAGTGAGAGGTAACTAATTTGATTTGTGTAGTAATATTCTTCCCCATTAATATAAACTTTGGCAATGGTCAATGAGCTCTAGCTCAAGTGGCAATTCCTTCCCTTGTAAGTGGAAAATGAGGTCAAAAGTTAATTACCCATCAGGTGCGTGTGCAACTTACTAACATTTGCTTTCCTTACAGGAATTCTATAAAAAGTTCAAACACATAATTTTTATTGAGAAGTTAGTTCTCCCTTGAGGAGGAATGGTTGGCGAGGACAGTAAATACATTTGTCAACAAAAAGTGAATGTATCATTCAGAATTATGTTGAAAACTTGCCTAATGATAACAAATAGGACCTGTCATTGATGTAAACCTCCTAAATGAAATCCCAAAAGAAGCAAGAAGAGAAAGAAGGTAACTCTCAAACCTTCTGATATAATAAGACCCATAATATAAGCACTACTATCTTTTGGAGATACATAATCATCAGCTAATCTATGATACCCCAAATAGGTGCACATGAGACTTTCTAAATGCCCATTTACCATCTATAACGTTAACGTTAACACTACTGAAGAAACTGATTTGTAACTTCCTCTGTTTTCACTGACTCCTCTTAGTAAATGAATTTCAAGCATGAGGCATATGATGTCATTCAAAAAAGGAAACCATAACAAGTTTCCAAGTAAAGGATGGCATCAAAGAAGGTTGCTTCATCTCACTGTTTTAGCAAGGAGAAATCATGAAACATGAAGTTTATAGAAAAAGGGGTAACAAGGCATACAAAGTAAAAAAAAAAAAAAAAAACAACTAGTACACCAATTGGGAGTGTGTTGATTTAAAGCCATCCTAGGACTAGAGGACAGTTGAGAGATCATGGATCAAGTTGCAATGGCCTACAAGTGATACAATTTACGCCCCCAACAAGAGCTCAAAGGTAAAAATATTTAGGATAAGGGCGTTTTCTGATTTACAAATGAACAGCTAGAACAGGACATGAGAATCAACATACATGAACAGTCAAAAAAGACGGCCAAGCATACTGGCAAATGCAATAGTGAAGTCTAAAAATTTAAGTTCTCCAAGATGTGAATGTACATACACATGGATTGTTCTCTAAGTAGATAGTGGTGAGCTTCTCTTTTGAACCAGCAACAGCCACAGCAAGGTCTTCAAATGATTCTATTTGATTGTCATTAAGCCATAGATCTTCTAACCTGTAAACAGATATTCATACAGGTGGCAAAATCAACAATGGAAGACAAGAGAATACCACCCGCAGCATAGGATAAGGAAATATTATACATACTGTGTCAGGTTTTGAATGTCATTCACTTGTGTTATCTTATTTGATGATACATCCAAAACCCGGAGGTTGACTAAAGATGATAGGCCTTCCATCTTAGCAATACCATTATGGCTCAAGTATAGTTCTTCAAGGGCAACACAATCCTTATAGAAACAATCAATGAAACAACATGTTCAGTGCAATCTTTTATGTAATATAATGCCTTGAGAGTCAAAAGAAAAAAGAAATACTGTCTCACAATTGCTGGATGGCATACCTCAAATCCTCTCGTAGAAGTTAAACGATTGCTTTGCAAGCTAATCTTCTTGATGCATTTTAAACCACATAGGTTTACTACTTTAATGCGATTTCGTCCCAGCCATAACTCCTGTAAATTTGTTAAGTTCTGAAAGTTCTCCATTACCTGAAGTAGCAAAACATTAATTAAGGATTGAGCCTATACTCCAATAAAGACAGACCTATACAACAAATGGTTGTTCCATCCTAGTCAATACCTCACCCTTTCAGCAAATGGTGCACAATTAAAAAAATCATACAAAGGATTGCATCCACCAATTAAGTATACAATAAAGCCTTATTAGTTTAGCATCAAAAAGACTCATTAAGAATGAAGAGAACTAACCCGTAATCTGTTGCAGCCAAGTTCAAGAATGAGCAGATCATAGAAGTGGTCAATCTCCTCTATTTTGCTAACTTGATTTTTGGATACATAGAGTTCCTTGAGTGTGTTGGAGACCTTGCACAGCCCATGTAAGGAAGTAATTTCATTAAAAGAAACATCGAAAACCAGAAGCTTCTTAAATATACTGACATCAGGAATTTTCATCAGCTTATTATCCCTAAGCACCAGTTCCTGCAAAATAACAGCTTCGGTGTCATTCAAGCAACTAGTTACACAGTAGAGTACTAAAATAATGGATGCAGAAGAATCATCGTTTCCACTAGCCTGGTACACCTCAGCTGAGAGAGTCTTCCAAATTAAGATGGAGGAGAAACCACAAACATACCCCCTTTTCTCATGTCCAAATTCAGAAATATCCAAGCATCAAAGCTTTCGGCTTATTTTTTCTTTCAAACATTTTCTGAGCATCCAAACACAGCCCAAACTCTCAGGAAAACCAACACGCACGCACACATACACACGTAACCCTTTCAATTCTCTCACAAATTGAGAAACCCTAATATCTTCAAGGCTTTCAACTTATATTTCTCTTTTCAAACATTTTGTGAGAATCCAAACATAGATAAGTCCAAATTAACAAAATAAGCCTTTCAGCTAACGTTAAACAGAGCAGCAGGAAAACCAGACACATGCATTAAGAACAAAATGAAACAGTAAAGTAAAAGTTAAAAGCATATAATTATCCAACCAAAGTTGAAGACAATGAAATTATCTCAATAGAAAAATAGAAAACCTCGAGAGCTGACAAGGCGTCCCAACGAGAGATGGGTTCGAGGGCGTTATCGTGGATTAGGTTTTGGCGGAAAGAGAGCTTTTTGAGGTTGGAGAGGGTCCCAATCCGAGAGTCCAAGCTGGACAAACGATTCGCAGTGAGGTCCAACTCAGTGAGACTCAGGGGCAACTCGACTGACTCGAGATCGTGGAGCTGGAAGCTGGTGAGGTCGAGGACTGTGGAGGAAGAATCATCCTCCTCCTCCGCCACAGGATCCGAACCCGCTACCGCTGGTGTTCGTGTTGCCTCCATCTCAGACTAATTCGATTGTAATCGATGTAATGGTAATTGTTCTGGCACGGCGCGCACCGCGATAGCCAGCTACCCCTCTCTCTCAACTCGTAAGTCTTAACACACTTCGGAAATGAGATGAAAACAACATTCCTTTTTTTAACGTTTCAAAAATCTTTTTTCTTTTTTTAAAGAATATAATGGACGGGAGAGATTATTCCCCTTTTTTTTTTTTTTTTTCTAAAAAATTGCTACTTCTATAATATTTTCGCGACAAATTCTAAGAGCATTTAGATTGGTAGAGCCATAATTTTAGTTATTTGACTCTACCAAAAGTACTTTATCTATTTTACATTCTCACTTTACAAAACTCCTAACATCAATGGTTTTATTTTAGCTTTTAACATAATAAAATAACATAAACTACACAATAATATATATATATATATATATCTACATACACCTATTTATTATTTTTTTCTCACTATTCATCTCTATCTCTCTATCTTCTCCCTCCCTTCCCTCTCTTTGACCCACAACCCCTCACGGCACCACCACCACTCACTGTTGTGTCAAACCAACCAAGCCACCAACTCACAACCAACCCACGGCAAAACCCACCATCGATTTGCCACCAGTCACGATCCACCACCACAAACCCAACAACTGTCAATCACCAATCACCAATTTGCCACCATCCATGATCCACCATCACAAACTCAGCTACCATCAACCACTAATCGGCCACCATGAACCCAACCAAGATCCACTACAAAACCCATTAACAAGAAAAAAATCAAGCAACCCAAACCACGACCACGATCCACCCAAAGAGGTGAGGCATGGCGGCGAAATCCAACAACCCAGCTACCTCGAAACACAAGCAAAATCCAGCCACACCATCATTGACCCACAATCCACCACAAAACCAACCAAAATCCACTGCCATAAACCCACTAACACGGCCAAAATCCACCACCATCAAACCCACAAACCATTAAACCCGAAACCTACATTAAACACGGCAAAACCCACGACTTGGGTGGTGAGAGTGAGGAACTAAAGAGAAAGCTAGGTCGACGGAATGGGCTAGGGAGATCGACAAACTATGTCGGCGGAAGGGCTAGGTCGAAGCTGGGTAGGCAAGTTAGGTTTGTGATGGCTGGGCTTGTGCAAATTGGTGATGGAGGAAGAGAGAAACTCAGAGGGAAGATGGAGAACAAAACGTAAGGAGAGAGATAGCTAGGATGAAATGAAAGAAAAGGAAGAAAAAAAAATAAAAAGAAAATAGAAGAAGAAATCATTAAAATAATCAAAGCAATGTGAACGTGCAAATATTTTTTTTATTTATTTTTTTTACTTTTGAGTTACAGTGCACAGCCAAAGATAGATGTGCACTGTAACAAAGAATACAAAAATTTTGGCTATAGCTCCACCAATGGAGCCTCATTTTTGCATTTGGTGGTGCTAAAAATAGCTTTATAACTTTTTAGCACCACCAATGCTAGTGCTCTAAGTAGTAGGTTGTTAGTGGTTGTTATTATTGGGGCAAAAAAGTAATCTTAGTGTTAAGTTTAAATTTAAAATAATAACAATTGACCACCTATAATTTGTTGTGAAAATGTTGTAGATGTAGCATTTTTTTTTTTTTTTACTTCAATAGAAATTAAAAGAAAATGAAATAACTTATAATAAAATTTTGATCAAAATCTCTAAAATGTTCACTTATAATTATATGATAAAAAATTATTATAATCAATAGTCTCAATTTACTCATCTTATTATTATTATTATTATTTCAAGTACTCACATCTTATTCTACCTAAAAAAAATACTCACATTTTATAATATAATAATATGATTATTATTTCCATTCATTCTCATGGTAATGCAAAATAGGGTTACTTACTTTACTGTTCATTTTTTCTTGTTGGCATTTGGGTTCATATCATAGGTAGAGCATTAACATTGGTGGTGTAAAACTCCCCAAGTTGCTATTTTACCCACTAACCATAAAAAGAAGCTCCAACCGGGTATGAGAACTTATTAAGGACTCTTTTTTCGCCCCACATGGCACTACTTCGTTGGTAACCCACGCCACATCAACATATTATTGATTTTTTGAGTAAATATCTTTAAAGTCCAAAATAAGCTTATATCTCATGGATTGGGCTCATATGGACCACAAGATCCTTACTTCAAGAGGCGGTCCACAATTCCTCTTCATCAATTAGGACCATAACCCCATGACATCATCAACATTAACATATAGATCGTGCTCAAGCAATGAATCAAAACTCATGGCCCATATTACCTCTCTTACACTCATGGCAAGCGACTTCTTCAACAAAAGCCTATATTTACACAAAATGACAACAAAACCCAAGGTATGTCATCTCATCATCGACTTATGATCTAAGCTCGTAAGTCTCTTTGGAGAAATTTTGGGAGTCGTGGTTTGGAGGGCCAAGAGGTATGTTTAGTAAAACTCTAGCGATTTAAAGTTGATAAAAGAAACATGTTACTTAGCGTGTCTTCTCCAACTCTCTGAACTCTGATGAGTTTGTGTGTAGCGGGTAACATATAGTAAGCATCTCTTATCACATGGCACTTAAAACGATAAAATTCCCTATTTGCTCTTTTCCTAAAACTTAATATTCATCATATGACAAATACTCAATATCTCCAGCCATCTAAATGCTAAGAAAATAACTATTCATTTAACATTCAGCTGTTCCTATATTTAGAAACTTCATTATATTATTCTACATAAACTACATTACTACTTGCAGCTAAAATCCAACTCAATCACATGGCTTAATCTGATTAGCAATCTTTAATCTCCATATATATATATATATATATATATTCATGATATCTCCAATATCCAACTACTGTCTGTCACAATCAAACCAAATATTTCTCTGCCAATTGTCAGAGCAGAGCATTAAATGCTCTTCTTGCTCACCAAGATTAAGTCACAACACAATGAGACCTTAACTAAATCTCTAAATCTTCATTAACTTTCAACCAATCATTCTATTACTTACCAAAAACGTGTTGTAATAGAACTTTGAACCAAAAATACAAACACCCAAAAAAGGAAACATTTCTAGCAAAATTCCAGCAGTATGTTCAACACTTGACACTTGGCTGGAAGTGATATCATTAGCCTTCTAATGCTCAAATCTCATCAACCTGACATCTGACCTCATTTGCTTCTGTCCCAAGCAACAGCTGTCTTATGACAGTTGTGATAGCTGTCATATAATAGTTGTTACAGCTTTTCCTGACAGTTGGGACAGCTTTTTTCAGAACAGATGTAACAATTGATCCAACAACCTTAGCATTACTGATTTTTCACATTTGACTAAAACTAAAACCAACTAAAGAAACTATTTTTTTCTTGCAAAAATACTTTCCATTTCTGCTGCTCTTTCCCCAGCAGCTCTTACCCAAAATAGTAAGAATACATTAAAGCTAAACATACCATTTTTGGCCAAATCTTAAGATAGATTCTCTGAAAATTCATTACTAATTGAGACAGATTTTGGTTGATATTTTTTACTAAAATACCCCTTAAACTTAGCTATAAACAGAACCCTTCATCAACACCTCAAATGGGATTCCAATAGAGAAGAACAACTCTCTCATAAACTTTTCAATTCTTTCTCCCTCTAATTATCTTTGTTGAGGACTATTTTTTTGCCCTACATGGCACTACTTCATTGGCAACACACGCCATATCAACATATTATTGATTTGGTAAATCTCTTTAAAACCCAAAATAAGCTTATATCTCATAGATTGGGCTCACATGGCCCACAAGATTCTTACTTCAAGAGGCAGATTCATGGTCTACAATTCCTCTTCATCAATTGGATCATAATCTCATGACATTATCAATATCAACATATAGATCAGGCGCAAGTAATGAATCAAAACTCATGGCCCATATTACTTCTCTTACACTCATGGCAATTGGCTTTTTCAACAAAAGCCCATATTTACACAAAATGACAACAAAACCCAAGGTATATCATCTCATTTTTCACTTATGATCCAAGCTCGTAAGTCTCTTTGAGAGTCGTGATTTGGAGGGCCAAGAGGTACGTTCAGTAAAGCTCTAGTAGTTTAAAGTTGATTAAAGAAACATGTTACTTGGCGTGTCTTCCCCAACTCTCTGAACTCTGACTAGTCTGGGTATAGCAGGTAACATATAATAAGCATCTCTTATCACATAGCACTTAAAACAATAAAATTCACCATTTGCTCTTTTCCTAAAGCTTAATATTCATCATATGACAAATACTCAATATCTCCAGCCATTTAAATACTGAGAAAATAACTATTCATTCAACCTTCAGTTGTTCCTATATTAACACAATTATTATAGAGTAGATTATGACAATATTAACACAATATTTATCAAATTTGACAATATTAACACAATATTGGCTTGATTACAATTATTATGTATTATAAGGTAAAATTTTTGAATTTGATTATGCTTTGAATATTTGACTTGATCACATCACACTTGAAATGTTTTACATATTCGGGAGACTGGGTTTGATTTTGATGTGAGTTTTATTTTTCCTTTTCTTTTTATTTGAATTGTAGTTTTGTTGAACTTTATAAATTTTTTTGATACGTTTCTCAGCATTTTTTATTGTACTGTAAAAAAAAATTGGGTTTGAATTATTTTTTTAAACTAAAAAATAATTTCTAAAATTTAGTTACTTTTTGATAATACACAAAATGTTATAAATAATTTTTATTAAAAAATTAATATTTTTCAACCTTTTGAATTTCTAAGAAAAATTGTATTGTTTTCATTTTTGTATGACAAAAATTATATATATTACATTTGTGATTGTCAATATAACAAATGAAAATATGATTATGAAATACATTACTATTTATTAAATTAGTTCAAACTATAAAAATAAATTTAATGAGACCATCCTAAAAATATTATCACATGCAATGTGTGGAATCCGCGACTAGTATGGAGTAATAACCCAAACAGGTTTGAATTAGCTTATTATACACTAACAGTAGTGTTTACTGAATATGCGCTTTAAGCCATGTATCAAGAGTACTTCATTTTTATTAGGTGGCTAATTTCAAATCCCATTGATTTACTATGATTCAGTAACTTCTCTGGTTTTCTTCAGATTACTAAGCTCATTTAGAAACAATTTGTTCTTTCTTCATCCGACTTCAATGTTAGTTCAAAATTTCCTAAAATTTGTATTAGTTTCTCCCTCCTCTTTTGAGCAGTGCAGTGTCCCTTGCATCATGTCGCACAAGGAGTGAATCTCAACAACGAGTAATTCTTAGGTATTTCCGGAGCACGAAGAATGGTACTCCCTCCTCTTACATTCATGGTGGGGTCCACTTATTAAATTCATGATGGGGTCCATCATGAATGTGAGAGTAAAGAACACCATTTCACCATACTCCGGGACTACCTAAGAATCATGTCTCAACAACTATCTGAATCAAGAGATATCTTCCCTATAATAGAGAATGATGGGTCCAGTGAACTTTAGAGAAGGCAAGCAATGATAGAAATAAAGTGTCTGCATAATATTATAAAAATAACCCACAGCATGATCCAGTTAGATTGGTACTGGAGGGGAGCAATAGTTTCATAATCAACATGGCTTAAAGTCATATTGCTCTATGCAAAAGCTAAGTTGAATAAAAACCACCACAACACTTTAGGATGCAGTACAAATCAGCACTGAAGATACTATCTCTCCCTGAAGAACACAAGGAGGCAACGAAAAGGTCACCCTGAGGTGCTAAATATTGTTGCTGCAGCATAGATATATTAGGAGGCAGTAGTCAAGGTACTCCTGCTGTACTGCCATAGTCATAATAAGCCATGGGAAAACGGGTGCTTTGAGAATTGAGATTATCCCTTGAATTACATCCATAGATTAATTTGTAATGCTCCTTTTCAACTATTTCAAGTGCTAACTAAAATCATGTAGTATCGTTCCAGCTTGTCAAATACCTCATTAGATGTAGAATCATGAAATAATTGAGATATGAAACAGGAATCATATAGCAACTTAGTTTGAACAACAACGACGGTAATGTTAACAAAATGGCACCAATAATATCCTCCCACGAGGCCTCAACTGTATGGCTTGGTAATTAATGACATATACTTGAATTGAGAACCATAAAATTGCAGGTTTCTTTCTTTCTTTTTCTTTTTCCAGGGGGAGGGAGGAGAGTAGGGTGAATTCCCAACCTTTATTTTTCACATTGTTCTCTCATGTAAATTAAGCTAACTACACATTCCAAATAAGGAAAAATTGTAATTAGTTGCCCATAGTGTTTTTTTACAGTTATATTTGAAATGAGCTAACACAATCAAGTACTTTAATTTGCTGAAATAAAATTTGGAGCAAGCTGTTCTGCTATAGTTGTGAGATTAATGTCATTGTCCTAGTCCCACTACTGTCAAAAGTTAAATGATACAAGACACAACAAAAAAATTTTATTCAAGCAATTTTATTGATTGAAGCACACTAATCTATTAATAATTTGAACATGATGAAAGGTAGAAATCATTTCTCCCTGAACTAGAATTGATTAAGTAGCACTTGAGACTAGAATGTTCATACACTACCAAAAGAGAGCCAACACATAAACCATAGTAGCTAGTACTTACAACACAGGCAAGGAAAATGTTGAAAAATTTAATGTCAAAATGAGATTGAACTGTACAAAATCATGAAGGAACAAAGGATGCAAATGCATCTAAAACTCAGCAAATATTTCAATGGAAGTCAGTCTTTACTTTGAGGTTCTTTTGAGGGGAGAGAAAATCTTTTATTTTATGACCTGCTCTTAAATTTGTTGTATAGATTAGATGAGGATCTTGTGAATCTTCTGGTGTTGCTTCTGAAACATGAACGATGCCTGAAGCTTGAGAATTGACTTCTGCATAAACTTTTTTGAGTCTTCTAGGCTTCTTTATTTCTGCTTTCTACATCAGCAGCATCCATATCTTCTTCGGTTGCAACTTCTGCAATGTTGGCGCTTTCACTGAATCTACTTTGATAACTTGAATTGGAAATGGTTTCTTGATGTTGAATGTTTGCATAATTATCCTGTGAATCAGTGAATATGGATTTTGAAAGATCACTACCATCTGGTGGTACCCCATTCTCATCATGAAAGCCAAGGACTCCATCTAACACTTCATTTCGGTCAAGAACAGTAGCATTATTGTCTGTTCCACTAGGCTGCATTGCAATCTCCCGTTTGCTTTCCATAATGTTATTATCTTCTTTATTATTGCTATTTAAGTGATCTGCCTCGTATTGGACTTTTTTAAGTGTATCATCAGTAAGTTTCTCAATATGTTGTGGTTCCTTAACTTGTCTTCCTGAAACTTTGTCATCCCCTTGCTTGACTAGTGTTTCTGGGTCCTTGTCATCTTCTTCATCATGAACTTCACCACCCTTCTCATCCCCTTTCTTATCATGATCTGGGACACTACTCCATGAATCATCATGACCTTTTTTAATATATCCTCCTTGAACAGAATGATTATATAAGCCCACTGATTCACCTTTTCCTCCAACTCCAATATCAGAATTGTTGTCCTTATGTTCTAGTTCCAGTTCCTTCCAATTTTCTTTCTTTTCACGAGTCCAAAATTGCCCACGAGAATATTCGCTTTCCTTGTGGAAAAATTCTTCTTCAACATTTCCATCAAATTCATCATCTCCACCTTCTCCATCATCTTTTCTTTTATCTTCTTCCACAAGATTCACATCTTCTAAGTCAGTATTACCACCATCACTTGACAACCCAGCATTCCCCTTACGCCCCAAAATTATGCCACCATGATCTTCACTAAGTTTGCTCTGTATGCTTTCACCATCGTTATTTCCATTTTTGTTTGAGTTTGACTGCCTTAACTGGTATTGCAACCAGATGACAACAGCCAAAAACAATACCAATTGCAAAACATGTTTTACCTTAAACCCTTTGGGCATTTGGTTACGACTAGTGGACTGGTAATTCATCACACTCTGTGGACTAACCAAATGAACAATCACTGAAGAAGAAAAATCGCGAAAATTACTTATCAAGAATCTCCCAATTAAAACAAATTACAAGCTAGCTCTAAAATGTACAGAAAATTAAGTCAACAAAAACATAAGGTCAACTACTAGGGAAATAATAGGTATGCATCATGAGTGGCATCAGGAATTGAATATGTAAACCAATCAAAGTCACTCTATGCAGCAAGAGAGTTTTCAGAGAAAAAAAAATCCCTTGGGCTTCAGATGTAATTAAGTTCATATTTCTGTATTTTGCTCTATTTAAATCAATAATAATAATAGTAAGTTACATTCCCTAGTCCCTACTATCTTTCAAATTAATTAAAACCAAGTAAAAGAACTTGATCAGTTTACACAAGATAACCCAGGTTTCAAATATAGAAATAGATTCCAACTAAGATGATAATAAGATATAAGCAATATAGTAAAACTGCAGGATGGAAATTAAAGAAAACGAAAATTTACCTTGTTCAGTTGCAGCAAGAAACCCAAAACCGTAAGCCAAAGTAACCCAGAACGTAGCAGAACCAGAATATATGGTTGCTTTTTCCTTGTTTTCAAAGTTGGGTGCTTTTGAAGTTTGAACGTTGAAACTTGAAAGTTGAAGCCAACTGCTCTTGGGATTATTCCTTTTAGAGGTTTCAGAAGTAGCGGTTATGTTTTTTCCTCAACGTGATCCCCAAATTACCCTCTGACACAGGACCTGCTGACCTGTCATTTTAGAGTTTTACTTATTTTATGTTGAGAGAATATGTGAACTCCGTTGACTA
Source organism: Quercus suber (assembly GCF_002906115.3). Lineage (NCBI taxonomy): Eukaryota > Viridiplantae > Streptophyta > Magnoliopsida > Fagales > Fagaceae > Quercus > Quercus suber. Next base: position 599,696 of record NW_027069630.1, on the reverse strand, counting down.
ACTACCGTCGACGCCGCCCGGTTACCCCACTTCCACTTGGTTAGATCCGCATATGACGGGACCGCAAATGCGTTGCCTTTTAGCATTACCATTGCTTTGTTGCCATGCCAAATTGCCGCACTGATTTCTAAGTACCGATATTACCATCATAATTTTACTATTTCACATTTTCAGTTGCAACTTGCAAATCTCTCATCCTCCTTTTTATTGTATGAACTATGAAGAAATACTAGGTAACTCCCTTTTTTATTTTTTTATGGGATACTAGGTAACTATATATGACAGATCAATAATTAAGGGGTAGAGAATTTAAACTAAGAATGTTTTTATTGAAAAGTTTACCCAAAAAAAAAAGTTTTTATTGAAATCAGTTGAGCTACAAATCTTTTAACAAAAATTATGTAACTTATTTTCATGTAAGACACCTAAAATAAATTGATAATACAAATAATGATAAAACTTTAAAGCATAATATCTTATATCAAATTCAAAAAAAAAAAAAAGTATAATATTTTAGGTGGAATACTGCAATACATTAAAATTTACAATTAAGTTTAAACACTTGTTTTTTCTCAAAAAAAAAGAAAAAAGAAAAAGAAAAAGAAAAGTTTAAACACTTGTTTGCATTGATAAAACACAAACAGGCTAATAAAAGTAATTATTCACCTCAACCAAAAAAAAAAAAGTAATTATTCCCAGTTTTTTTTTTTTTCCTACAATTATTCACAGAGTTGAACCAAGGAATTGCTGGTCATTCAAATGACTTCAATTAAAAACAAAAAGGGTATTGTAATGTTCGGCTACTTGGGCTTTTTTGTGTAATCGGTCTAGGCCAGTCCCATTTCCTAAGCTGCTTCCTTGAGTTGAGTCTGGGAAGCCTTACAAAAGGATGGACACAGGCCCATTTCCTAATGCGTCCTTGCTTCCGTGGACTAATATCCCTTTATTTAACAGGGAAAAATGAAAATTGTACCTTTGTGAGGGAAAATTATCAGTTACTCTTAAAATATCATAAATACGTAGTCCTTCTTCTCATAGAAATAGTAAGTTTCACTATAAATTTAATTAGTGGGACCTACTATTCATGTGAGAGGAGGGAGTACGCATCAGGTACTCCGAAAATACACAATAATTTCCCCTTTGTAAGTATTTTTTTTTTCCTTGCTGAATAAGGATTGTAGGGAAAATTATAACTTATCCACCTGTAGTTTGGCCAAAATTTAAGTTGTCTACCTATAGTTTGAAATTTAACACTTTATCTACCTCAGATTAGCTCAGTTAGAGTTTCGTAACCTACATGACTAAATATGCAATTTTGCTCTACTTTTATGTTTCTCTCCTTCAAAAACACAAAAAACATAAAAGACAAGATCAAATAAGTTCAAAAAGAAACCAATGGAACACTTGCATCATGATATTTCAAACCCCAGGTAGGTAACTTAAATTTCAGTCAAACCACAGATGGGTACGTTGTAATTTACCCAAAATTGTAAGTATCTTTCATGAAAGACTAGTGAGTAGAGTCATTTTTCAATGTACTATTGTAAATCTCCACCTTATTATAAGCTAGTTCAAAGTTCAAAGTACTCTTTGATTTAAGCTTAAAAGGGAAACACAATTGTCCAAATATTACGTCCAAGATCACCAATTTGAAATTTCCCCTCTTTTTCCCCCTTTGGGATCAAATTCACTCATAAAAAGAAAGTTATATTACTAATTTAGTACTCACTGTAATCCTTGCCTTGCTGGATTCCTTTAGAAGTTGGAAAGCAAGCATTTGAAATTAATGGACTATAACAAAGTGGCACATGATTTAGCTCAGGTTACAAGAGATACGGGGACACCCTAAACATGGATTAGGATTGACCTCCTAATGCTTCACCATACTCTCTTGATCGATTAGTCAAAATGTTAATTTCCCTATATAATTTCTTGTATTTTGGTCTTTCTTTTTGTTGTACTTCAATTTCAATTTCAATTTTAATCAAGGGAGTCAATTTCATACCGAATGTTGTTTAGGTTTGGTCAGACGAACAAAATATTTTGGTATCAGTTAATATCGATGTACCCTTTTGAAATTACCGCTGTTCATATAATTCTATACATAAATATATAATTGCATTATTTATGTAAGTATAAATTTATCAATTTTTATGTTTACCACCATAAAATTTTAAAATCCACATATTTTGTAAGCCTACATATTTGCTTCAATACATTAACCAATATATTAAATTAAATAAATTATTTTTTATTAATTTTTTCAATTATTAATTTTTTTTATTGTCCTGGCCGAAATGCAATTACCGGTCGGTACAGGGTGATATAGGCTGATATAGGTTGATACAAGCTATTACAACCGAAATAGGTTGGTACAATCCTGTATTTTTTCTGGTACATTTTAGAGAAGTACCTATACCGGTTTAGTGGTTGGTATCATATATTTTCTCTATACGGAATTGACTTCCTTGGTTTTAAAGAAAACAATCAAGGTTCAATTAAAAAAAATAAATAAATGTTGTGGCAACAACACTGGAGTTTGTATTTATCACATGAGTTCTGTCCATATAATTTTGATGTTAGTGTGATGGTAGTGTATTCAATCAATATCAATATTTGTTTTTTAAAAACGCTTAAGAAGAGAAAGCTGAACTCTACGAACCTTGATAAAAAATACATATTAGATCATCTGCAAAAGCTTAGAAGGCCTTTAATTTTGTTTATAACCATAAAATTTTGAAAACTATAAGGGTGTGTTTTATGACCTTTTTTTCTTCTTTCAATTTTCTATTTCTAACAACAGTTTTCTGTTTTTTTTAGGCCAAAATACTTGTTTGGTAATTTTTGTGTGTCTCCAAATCCTAGGTTATAAAGGAAATTGAAAACGGCATGAGGCTGTTTGATTAGCCCAAAAAAATGAAATATTCTATATTCATTGTCAGATTTATGTGGGACCTATCACTAAAAAATTGGTTTGGTTTTAGCATTTGTACTCAGTTTTCATTTTCAATATCTTAAAAGCTGGATTTGAATACAAAAAATGAAAATAGCTTTTTTAACATTTTCATTTTCTATGAAAACGAATACAGTGACATATTTGTAAATATTGTGAAAACACAAAATTACTTTTTTTTTTAAGTGATGTGATTTGTGTAAGTGAGAAAAGTTATTTAAAAAAAAAAAATTACCAAACTCGGTATGATATATTCTATACTCAAATTATGTATTCAAAACAACTTGAATATGATATTAAAGTGGTGAAAATCCTTAAGTCTCACATAAGAAATGATAGAAAATATGAGTTTATATGCTCTTGGGTTGGATATTAGGTTGAGCTTTGGACATCTGTGGATTGAACCCTCTTATCCAAATAATAATTGATTAGTCAAAAATTTACGATCGTCATTAAGCTGAAGCTGTCATTAACCAAGAGATGATGTCACACATTTATTACGTTCATTGATGACAAAACGTAACGAACAGAGCAACGATCACAGGATAAGTTGTGAACTTCAGACCAAGATTTTGTAACGCATTAGCCGTTGGGCATAAATACAGTGATTCATTGCCTATTAATGAGGCATACAACTATAAAAGAAAGAGCAACCAAAGTGAAAGGTACACACAAATACTCTACGAAAATCACTCTCCAATCTGTTTCTCCCTAAAATATTTTCCCCTCACTGACTTAAGCATCGGAGGCGATTTGGCTAACGCTACACCGACATGTTACTCTTCCACCCAGTTCATTTTGCAGGTTTTCCTCCAACAGAGACGACCTCAATCACAGCTTCGTCCATCCGCTACGACAAGGGGCTTAACTACTGATTTTTTGCATCATCAGTTTGGCGCCATCTATGGAAACGCTAATCATTCAAGTCATTTTTCCCAGAGACAAAAGAGTTTCTCGAAGTACAAGATGGAATCAGAAATTGCACAATAACAAGAAGCTGTGCAACAACAACAAATCTAGGCCCTCCTAGCTAATGTGGAAGAGTTGCCTTGCCAGAATGAAGAGTTGCAAAAGAAAATTGAATCCCAAAATGCAAAACGTCGACGAATAGGTGAAAACCAAAATGAAGAAGAATCAAACTCTTAAGCCAACAGGCGAGATAGGACCTCAAGAGAAGATTCTTCCAGGATGGAGAATGAGCTTTGCAACATGAGAAAGGAGATGAACGAGTTAAAAAGTGCCATGAAGGACAAAGGCAGGGAGAATTTGGAAGGGATGATTCGAAGGACGGACTCACCATTTACTACTGAAGTACTGAATAGTCCCCTATCACCGAAATTTCGTCTTCCACAGTTGGAGTCGTATGATGGTTTCAAGGATCCCTTAGATCACATTGAATCATTCAAGACACTGATGCTATTGTAGATGACCCCAAACGAGGTGATGTGTAGGGCATTACCAACAACACTGAAGGGAGCAGCTAAAGTATGGTTTAACAAGATACCCCTAGGAACTATTGCAGATTTCAAACAACTCAGCAAGGGTTTTGTTCGTCATTTCATTGGGGGGTAAAGGCATAAAAAGCCAATTGGCTATCTTCTCAACGTTTAACAAGCAGAAGGAGAATCACTAAGATAGTACGTTACTCGATTCAATAAGGAGCTACTGCAGGTAGACGAAGCTGAAGATCAAGTCATCCTAACAACTTTCCAAGTAGGGTTGCGACTTGGGGATTTCTTCTTCTCAATCACTAAAAGTCTACCAAAAATAGTCATGCAGTTGTTTCAAAAAGCTCAAAGGTACATGAATGTAGAAGATGTGGTGCTCGTAAAAGAAATGAAAGGAAAAAGGAAGAGAGACGAAGGAACAAGCAACAATAGCTATAAAAAGAAAGAGATGCAAAGTGTTGGGTAGAGCACAGGGAAAAAAAAAGAACTTCCAGACAAGAAACCAAAGTTCAATAACTTTACTCCTCTAATAATGCCAATTGAGCAGGTCCTTATACGGATAAGGGACGATCCCTCCCTGTAATGGCCGAAACCAGTTAGTACTCCAACAAAAAAAAGAGACAAGAACAAGTACTGTAGGTTCTATTAGGACCATGGGCATCGCACCGACAAGTGTAGGCATTTGAAAGAACAGGTGGAGACTTTAATCAAGCAAGGAAAGTTACAGAAGTATGTCAGGAAGACGAAGCCCCACAGATACCAATGGAAGGGCGATTATGACGAAACTCAGGGAGCAGGAGATAGCAAACCTCTTACATGAGAGATAAAGACGATCTCGGGAGGACTAAAGACAGGCGGAACACTAAAGTCCTTAAAAAATCCCATGGGAGAGAAATAAACAACGTCTATTCGTAGCTCCCTCCAATGAAGATGCCAAAGAATGACGAGCTTGATATTGTTTTCTCAAAGAGAGATGGTCGCAGAATCAAGCAAACCCATAACAATCCACTGGTAATCATGCTCAGGGTAGAAGAATTCAACATCCACTGGGTGCTCATTGACAACATAAGCTTAGCAAATAATATTTACTTGCCTGCGTTTTAGCAGATGAAACTGGATAAGAAAAGGATCAGGCCTTTCACCTCGCATCTCGTAAGCTTCACAGGGGATAGAATCATCCCTAGGGGCATTGTCACTCTAACTGTAATTGCAGGAAATTACCTAGCATAGGTCACCAAGGAAATTGATTTCCTTATAGTTGATTGCCCTTCAACATACAACATTATCTTGGGAAGACTTGCACTTAACAGGGTAAGAGCAATAACGTCAACATATTACTTGAAGGTGAAGTTTCCAACAGCCCACGGAGTAGGAGAAATCAAAGGAGACCAAGTTTTGGCAAGAGAATGCTATTAAGCTGCCTTAGCATCTGGGGAGAACCACACGTGGGTGATCAATGAACCAGTGCCCATCCCTGAATTGTCAGAAACACCACAAGAAGTTGAGATCGTCCTAGGAGATTTGACAAAGGTATTGAAAATAGGATCAACACTCCCAACTCTAGAGAAAGAGAAGATGATTTCCTTCTTAAGGGCAAACCAAGATGTTTTTGCATGGAAATACGAGGATATGCTTAGAATCGACAGGAAGATCATACAGCATCGTCTCAACGTCAACCCAGAATACAAACTTGTACAGCAGAAGTGGAGAATATCTGCACCAGAGTACAATAAAGCTGTAATTGAAGAAGTAGAGTAGTTACTAGAAGCTAATTTCATCAGGAAAGTCTTCTATCCAGATTGGCTAGCAAACATGATAATAGTAAAGAGTAGCAATTACAAATGAAGAGTGTGCATTGATTTCACAGACCTGAACAGAGCTTGCCTAAAGGATAGCTTCCCTTCGCCGAGGATTAATTAACTAGTAGACTCAATTGCTGGACACAAACCCTTAAGTTTCATAGATGCATTTTCTGGATACAACCAGATTCTTATGGATGAAAATGATCAAGAGAAAACCTTGTTCATCACTAGTCAAGGGTTGTACTATTACAAAGTTATGCCCTTTGGATTGAAGAATGCAGGAGCCACATACCAAAGATTGGTGAACCGCATGTTCTCTCATCAAATTGGAAGGAATGTGGAAGTATATATAGATGATATGCTAGTGAAAAGTAAGGACAAAGCCAACCACTTGGACGATCTAAAAGAAACCTTTAGCACACTATACAAGTACAATATGAAACTAAACCCTGCAAAGTGTGTTTTTGCTGTTGCTTTAGGAAAGTTTTTGGGATTCATGGTGTCCCAACTAGGTACAGTGGCAAATCTAGACAAAGTAAAGGCGACAATCAAGGTCAAATCACCAAAAACAGTGAAGGAGGTTCAAAGCTTGACAGGAAAGGTCACAGGCCTAAACAGATTCATTTCTAGGGCAATGGATAAGTGCATGCCATTCTTCAAGGTATTGAAAAAGGCCTTTTATTGGATTGATAAATGCAAAGAAGCCCTTGCCAAGTTAAAAGAGTACTTGACGATGCCACCACTGATAAGCCCCTCAGTGATGGGAGAAAAGCTGTACCTCTACTTAGTAGTATCTAACACTGCATTAAGTTCAGCATTGATCAGAGAAGAAGAAAATGTCCAAAAGCCAATCTACTATACCAACCAGGCATTCTAGGGAGCAGAGGCAAGTTACCCAATGATTTAAAAGATAGCTTTCACATTGTTGGTCGCTTCCAGGAAACTTCATCGGTACTTCCAAGCACACTTCATCATCGTCATGATAGACCAACCAATAAGAAAGACGATGAACAAGATAGATGCAGCAGGACGACTTATTCAATGGGCAATTAAATTGGGCCAATTTGACATCGAATATTGGCCTCAAGCAGCAATTAAAGCCCAAGTACTAGTGGACTTCATTGCAGAATTCACTTACCCCTATAAGGAAGAAGAACTTCCCATGGAAACATAGACGGTCCAAACAGATGGGTCTGCCACGAAGAAAGTAAGAGGAGCAGGAGTAGTGCTCATATCTCTAAAAAGAGAAACATTGAAGTATGCAGTTAGATTGCAATTCTCAGCAACAAATAACGAGGCAGAATACGAAGAATTGCTAATAGGGCTAAGTCTAGCAAATGCTCTAAGAGCAAAGAATCTTATCGTTCAAGCTGATTCTCATCTAATAATTGGACAAGTGAAGGGAGATTATGAAGCCAAAGAAGAAATGATGCAGAAGTACCTTAATATCGTCTAACAACTCTCACAGCATTTTGACAGCCTAGACTTTGTGCAAATCCCTCGAGCCAAAAACGTAAAAGCTGACTTCCTAGCAAGATTCGCCATGTTAAACAACTACAATGCGACCTCCAAACTATGTATAGAGATAAGGGGGCAACCAAGCACAGAAGGTGGGCAGGTTCTGAAGATAAAGGAACAAGACGAGTGGATGACTCCTATCATCCGTTACTTGAAAGAAGGATGGCTCCCAAAAAATAAGACGAAAGCAAGGAAGATACAGATCAGAGCAGCCCAATTCATCATTATTGACGATGCGCTGTACAGACGAGGGTATTCACTCCCATATCTAAGATGTGCCAGCTCAAAATAAGCAAATTATGTGCTCCACGAGATACACGAGGGAATTTGTGGAAATTATGCTGGAGCAAGATCTTTAGCAGGAAAGACACTCAGAGTAGGAAATTACTGGCTGACCTTACAAAAGGACACACACGACACCGTTTAAGCACGCGATAAGTGTTAACGCTTTGCAAATGTCCAAAAGAGACCAAGAAAGACGATGACACCCATATCCTTGCCGTGGCCCTTCGCCTAGTGGAGGATTGACATTATAGGCCCATTCCCTTTAAGGAAAAAGCAATTCAAATTTCTGATTGTTGCAATTGATTACTTCACAAAATAGGTAGAAACAGAACCAGTGACAATGATAATGGAGGCCAAAGTCACAAGCTTTGTATGGAAAAACATCATCTACAGGTTTGGAGTCCCACGTGTCATAATATCAGACAATGGAAGCAGTTCGACAATCCTAAGTTTCGAAAATTTGGTGAAGACTTAGGAGTCAAGAACCACTACTTCTCTCCAAGACACCCTTAGGCCAACAGGTAGACAGAAGTGACGAACAGAAGCTTGCTCAACTCAATTTAAGGGGGCATAGCTTAAAGAACTACCAAATGTCCTTTGGGCATATAGGATGACCACAAGAGTTCCAACAAGAGAAACACCATTCAGACTAATATTTGGCATTGAGGCCGTCATACCAATGGAAGTGGGACTGACAAGCTTCTGAGTCAAAACTTATGAACACCAGAAGAACCAGTAGGAGCTTAATAGCAACTTGGACTTAATTGATGAAGTCAAAGAAGAAGCTATGAAGGGAATGGCCAAACACAAGGAAGCAATGGCCAGATACTACAACAGAAAGGTCAAGGGTAAGAAGATTCAACGCAAGAGACCTTGTCCTCAGGAAGGTATCACAGGCAACAAAGGACCCGTCCCAAGAAAAACTGGGACCAGCTTGGGAAAGCTCCTACGAAGTAATCCATCACTCTAGAGAAGACTTCTACTACCTAAAGTCTATAGATGGCCAGGAATTGTCTCCTAGAAGATAAAACACTTGAAGAAATACTACCAGTAAGGAATACTTTACATTTCAAATTGCCTGATCTTCATATCAATATGTACGACATTTATTACTTTCGTCATTCATAGATCAATAATACATGAAAGCATTATCCATGCGTATTTATCAATAATTATCCATGAATTACTTGTTAATAAAAATATGTGCAACACTTAAGAGTTATCCTTGGGAGATGTCCCAAGGATCTCTGTCGTTACAATTTCAAATCAAAACAGCCAACGACGTCATAGCCATCAAAGTTGTTAAAACACAACTACCAAAGTCGACTAAATCAAAGTTGTTTAAACACAACTAATATGACCATCATTCAAGCATGAATAAACAAAAAAAAAGGTTAACCTAAAGACGCTCCAATACCACGACTTTAAGTCACGAGTACAGTACAACATCATCATTTAAACATGACTCAATAAAAAGCTGTTCAAACATAGCTAAAAATAATAAGTTGTTCAAACACAACTAAAATTGTCATTCAAACATGACTCAATAAAAAATTGTTCAAACACAGCTAAAAATAATAAGTTGTTCAAACACAACTAAACTCAATAAAAAGCTGTTCAAACACAGCTAAAAATAATAAGTTGTCCCAACACAACTAAAATCTTCATTTAAACATGACTCGATAAAAAGCTATTCAAACACAGTCAAAAGTAATAAGTTGTTCAAACACAACTAAAATCATTATTCAAATATGACTCAATCTGTTCAAACACAGCTAAAAATAATATGTTGTTCAAACACAACTCAAATTGTCATTCAAACATGACCCAATAAAAAAGCTGTTTAAACACAGTTGAACGTAAAAAGTTGCTCAAACACAACTAGCATAGTCATTCAAATATGGCTCAGTAAGATAAGCTGTTCAAACACAAGCTAAACTTGAAAAGTTGTTTTAACACAATTAATATCATCATAAAATGTTGTCTAAACACAATCAAGCATGAAAAGTTGTTTAATACAGCTAAAGCATGAAATTATCCAAAAACCTCCGTCATCTGAACACAACAAAGGTGTACTTATAAAAAGTTTTTCATCAACAGTTCATAAAATTACTTGCCATTGTCAGGAAGAGAATCTCTGCCCAAAACATATGGGCCCAATGAGGTTGTTCAGTTAAGATGCTCAAAACAACGAGCTTATAAAAAGATATTGTTTTCATCTTACAAAAAAAGGGTTAAATTATTGTTCATCCAAAATGGGATCTGCAGGAGTTATAGGTGCGACCTCTTCAATCACCTCAGCTACAGTTGTGACTTCTTCCATTACATTCTCCGCCATAGCCTCAGAAGGAAGGTGAGACAGGAGCTCTTTTTCAAACATCACCAATAATACAACCAAAAAGGTCCAAGTCAGGGTAATGCTTCGCCATCCATTTTCTAAGAAGATCAAAGCCTTCCATGTAGTGCCCACACAACTCGTCTGAGTATTCGTCTGAATCCCTGAATTCCTGCACTGTTGTGGCCCCATCTTTTTGCAACTTCAACTCTAGATCACCAATCTGCTTGTCCTTTAGCTTGCAAAAATCCTTCTCCACTTGAAGACTCTTCTCCAAGGCCGCCACACGTTCTTTGTCATTCTTAGCCTCAATAGCAAGGATGGTGACCTTGTTCTTCAGCGTTTCATTCTCAACGAAAAGGGATTTGATCATGGGCTCAGCTGTGGACACCTTCTTCTCCAAGTCCAAAAGCTTCCCAGAAACGAACAAAGATTTCCCTAGAGCCTACACATAAAATCTCTCTGAGTAAAAAGAAAAAGCAATCTATGCTATCAACACATACTTGCACGAGTTTCTAAGTGTGGGACGACATTACTTCGCTGGACGACTTCGCCATCAAAGGGTTTAGGTCGTCCATAGAGAGTGCCACATTAGCCTTCAGAGCAAAAGCATCAACATCATCCCAAAATGAAGGCAGAAAAGGTTTACCACCAACCTTCTTCTTCTTCTTAGTCTCCTCCCCAGCAGAGGCAATTACCTCCAAAGATGAGATGGGAGAAGCAGGACGCTTAGCAGGAGAATGGGCAGTCACCACAGGATCATCCATGGAAACGTCCCCTACCTTCGGACGTTTCTTTGAGAGAAGACCACTGACGAGGCCACCTTTGGCTTTCTTCTCTTGAGCCTCAACCAATTTTTACTTGCTAAATCTAATCGTCATTCCTAAGGGAAAAGAGAGACTATATATATGTGTATGTATATATATATATATAGAAAGAGAAGAAGAAAAGAAAAAGAAGGGAAGATGGAACACTCACTCTTTTTCACAAATTCGAGATTTCTCCGAACCTTAGTTGATGGTTCCGAACCCAAGAAATGAAGAAATAATGATTGGGGCGAGCTCGTCAAAGTCCTTAACGGTCTCTAAATATTCCTTTACTTTTTCAGCACAACGCTGATATTTCTTCATCAAACAAGGACGTTAGGAAACTGCAAACAAAAACACAAGTATGTCACATACCACCGTCACTCACAAAGAATGAAAAACAACAGAAAGACGAGAAATACGCACCAGACACGGGGGTTCCCCAACTACGAAAAAACTTGGGGGCTTTGTCTAAGTCCTCACCAGGGATGAACTCCCAACCATTTCTAGAAACAAAAAAGAAGTTTGGCTTCCAATTTTGAAGAGATGATGGGTAATCAAGTATTAACCTAAAAGCCCTATCCCACGACTTAAATTCATAATAGCCAGGGTCTTTGGACTTTTTGAGACGATCAAAATGAAGGAACTCGTCTTTCTTAATGACATCCCCGTCATCGATGGACATCCATACCACCATGCAAGAAATGACGATCCACCAAGAATTAGGCACTAATTATGCCGAAGCAAGGTGCAAATAAGAAAAAAGTTCCCTAACAAAAGGGTGAGCAAGGAAACGAAGACCACTGGTAAAGTCTACCTCGTAGAAATAGAATTCATCAGCATAAAAGTGACAGGCCCTATCCTCGTCACTCGGAATCCTGATCTCAACCGAATCAGGGAATTGAAACCTATCCCCAATCCACTTCTCATCCTTTTCTAAGAGGGCACACGAGATGTTCCAAGCTTTGTAAGGAGTGGAAGGGGAAGTAACCTCAGGAATTATGTGATCATTAGATGAGGATAACCCCGTCTCCAATTCACTAGACCTAATCTCCCCAGACACCTTCATTGATCTAGAAACCCTAGCAAAATGGGAAACCATAGGGAATAAAGAAGAAAGGATAAATTTGTGTGGATAGTCCTCCCCCACGAAGAGACTGACCCACTTGAGACACTCCCCTTTTACAGTCTCAAGTAAACAACCTAGGCGAGCGAAAAGAAAAGCTACTAAAGGACAATCAACCCTAACAGAAGAGTAATCTACCATGGAAGAATAGAAAAAGTATCAGGAGCACAAAGAACTTACTAGGGAACGCAGGATAGAGAAAGGAAGCTTGAAGGAGAAACAAACCCTAAAATGAAAACTGAACAAGGAAATATTACAGAGAAAGGAAAACAGGAGGGAAAAATGCAAAATAAGTGACCAAAACACGTGCGGGAAAACAGAGAAGTGTCTGCAAGTCGAACGCATCTTGACCTTACACCTGGCACTCAACTGGTCAAACATCAACTCATCATAAATGCGCAATACACAGAATACGAAGCGTCAAATGAATATGTTCTCATCTCGTCCGATAGACGAAGATACGAATAAGGGGGCAGCTGATGAGTTAGAAATTTACGATCATCATTAAGTTGAAGCCATCATTAACCAAGAGATGATGTCACGCATTTATTACGCTCATTGATGACAAAATGTAACGGACAAAGCAACGATCACAGAATGAGCTGTGAACTTCAGACCAAGATTTTGTAACGCACTAACCGTTGGACATAAATACAGCGATTCATTGCCCATTAATAAGGCATACAACTATAAAAGAAAGAGCAACAGAAGTGGAAAGTACACATAAATACTCTACGAAAATCACTCTCTAGTCTGTTTCTCCCTAAAATCTTTCTCCCTTACTAACTTAAGCATCGAAGGCGGTTTGTAGGTTTTCCTCCAACAGAGACGACCCCAATCACAGCTTTGTCCATCCACTACGACGAGGAGCTCAACTGCTTATTTTTTGCATCATCAATAATAATTTTTTATTTTTTTTATTTTTTGCACCAGTAAGTTTGTATACATCAATTATTCTGGAAACAATATATGTTCAATGACATATATATTCATAGTTCCTCATTCTAAAAAACAACTTTTGATTGAGAAACCTTTCCCAAAGAAAATATTTTGTGCATAAATATAGAGTCAAAGAGAGAGAAAGAGACATAGTTCAGTTCTCAATGCACAGACGTTGTAGTGTTTCTACTCCGTGTTGTAGATCATTTTATCCTGGAAGATAGACATTCGTGAGTCCCTAAACACTATAGATTATGTGATAGGAGAAATTTGCTTTAAGGAGATTATGTCAAACACAAAATTTGATCTGTATCATTCATCCCTCACGCATTGGTACATGAGTTTCTAATTATTTCACATCTTTTTGTGTTATTGCTTATAGTTAGATATGTATTTGGTTGTTCATGTTTACACTATTACAAACGCCAAAATGGCCAAATGCCACAATTTTTTGTAACTTTTAGCAAAAAACCACTGTTTCGGAAATAAATGGCAATCTACCACTTTTTCTAGTACTCGAATTTGGTGAACTCGAGTACCCTATTTTATAGTTCCACCGAGGCTGTTGAGCTAGAAATTGGCGATTAAAAAACACAAAGTGGTACTCAAGCTTGGTAAACTTGAGTACCATGCAACACATTACTCGAGTATACCAGTCTCGAGTACCTTTTATAAAAAAAATATACAGAAAATTTTTTTTCTACAGTACTCGAGTTTACCAAACTCGAGTACTGTGTAATTTTTTGTTTTATTGTTTTTTTTTTTTTTCTTGAGGATAATTGACAAATAAATAGAAAGATAAAAATAAGTAGCTTTTCTATGTTTTTATTTATTTAAATAGAAGCATTGTAAGATATAGAGATTTTAATTTTGAAATATGAATTTAATTTCTATATTGATTAAAATTGTTCATTGTTTTCTCATAAAAATAGTTCATTATTTTCTGTATAAACTATTTCTATGATTTTACATAAAATTATTTTCTGTTCAGCATTATTTAAGAAATTGTTCGCTCTCTTTTTTGCATAAATTATTTTTTGTTCACTATTTAAAAAATTGTTCACTGTTTTCTCATAAAACACCTAGTGAAATCGTGTTTTCTAAATTTAAATGCCAAATCTGAATGTTTTTTCATGTTTGAATTTCACAATAATCGAATATATTTTTCTGCATTGATAAAATCTGTTTCTACATTTATAAAATTTTCTCTCTGCACATCATATTTACTGTATATTCAAATCTGCTTACTGCATTCATAAAATCTGTTTTTTGCATTAATTAAAACTGTTCACTGTTTTGTCATAAAAATTGTTCACTGTTTTCTGCATTAACTATTTCTAGCATTGGCCCAGTTATTGCACTTAAATGGTTTTTGTGTTTTCTAAATTTGTAACCATATGAATAATGGACAATCTCCATGAAAGAAAAATGAATGATTCGTATAAATCACCTAATGGTAAATGCCTCGAAAAATTCGAATTAGTTGAATGTAGAAATTTGAGAAAAATCAATGGAAAATCAATGAACGTAGCAAATCGTGAATGTGTACATAAGATGTACAGATATTCTAGACTTGTGAAATTTGATTTCGTTAAAAGTACAAAATAATGAAAATTCAAAGGAAAAGTATGTACGTTAGATGTATAGATCGTATGAATTTGTTTAAAAATTTGAATTCATTAAATGTACAAAACTGTGAAAACTTAAGGAAAAATTGTGTACATTAGAGGTACAAATAGTACGAATATGTTGAAAAATTTGAATTTGTTGAGTGTGTAAAATTGTGAAAATTCAAATGAAAATTGAAGAGCATACCAAATTGAGTAAACTTAATGGAAAATTAATTACATTAGATTTACAGATCATCTATTTTTTTGCATTGATAAAATATATTTCAACATTAATAAAATTTGCTCTCTGCACACCATCTTCACTGTTTTCTCATAAAAATTGTTCACTGTTTTTTGCATAAATTATTTCTAGCATTCTGCATAAAATTATTTTCTGTAGAAACATATTTTATCAATGCAGAAAAATATATTCGATTATTGTGAAATTCAAACATGAAAAGGCATTCAGATTTGGAGTTGAAATTTAGAAAACACGATTTCACTAGGTGTTTTATGAGAAAACAATGAAATTTTTTTAAATAGTGAACAGAAAATAATTTATGCAAAAAAGAGAGCAAACAATTTCTTAAATAATGCTGAACAGAAAATAATTTTATGTAAAATCGTAGAAATAGTTTATACAGAAAATTGTGAACAATTTTTATGAGAAAACAATGAACAATTTTAATCAATGTAAAAATTAAATTCATATTTCAAAATTAAAATCTCTATATCTTACAATGCTTCTATTTAAATAAATAAAAATATAGAAAAGCTACTTATTTTTATCTTTATGTTTATTTGTCAATTATCCTCAAGCAAAAAAAACAAAAAACAAAAAAAAAATTACACAGTACTCGAGTTTGGTAAACTCGAGTACTGTAAAAAAAAAAATTCTGTATTTTTTTTTTATAAAAGGTACTCGAGCCTGGTATACTCGAGTACTGTGTTGCATGGTACTCGAGTTTACCAAGCTCAAGTACCACTTTATTTTTTTTAATCGCCAATTTCCAGCTCAGCAGCCACGGTGGAACTATAAAATAGGGTACTCGAGTTCACCAAACTCGTGGATTAGAAAAAGTGGTAAATTGCCATTTATTTCCGAAACAGTGGTTTTTTGTTAAAAATTTCAAAAAATTGTGGTATTTGGCCATTTTGGCCCTATTACAAAAGTAAACTGTTGAAATATATCCAACATCATATTCATTACGATCTGTTAAGAGATGTCCATGTTCCTTGCAAGCAATTTACTTTTTTTTTTTTTTTTTTCCCCCTAAAACTAAATCATTTTTAATAATTATTCATATAACATTAATGTAAGTACATTAAACCTTAAATACAGATGAAATTATGATTATAGCATTATAGATAAAAATTCCAAGTCATCTTCGAGATAAGGCTATGGTCGTGGTCGATGGCAGAGACGGACCTCTATGGAACCCGCAAACAGCGTTACAGCGAAGCCACAGCCTATATGGCAATCATGAAACCAATAAAAGAAAAAGAAAAAGTTATAAAAAGCCCCAATCAAGCAGAGAGCAAGAGGATTGGAAGAACATAACGAAGTCCTAGAAACGATGTGTTTAATAATGATAAGTGGTTGATCTCTTAATAAATACGTCGAGCTTACCGTGAGACTTGGAAGAACAAAGACAATGACACGAAGTAAAGCTCTAAGGACATGTCTTTCGCCGGACCACCAATAATTTAGGACTCAAATATCTAAAATAATGAACCTCTTTAACCATAAGTCAAGCAAAATTGACGTGGTAGGTGGGAGAATAGAAATTAGTTGTTCCTTTTGATTGAATCTTCCTCTCATGCAAAGCCATTCGCACTTTTTAAATCAACTTGGCTTCTTCTTTAATTCTCATGGTCTCTTCTTGGTCCTCATCTTCCATTTCCAATTTTGCATGCAACCTAATTGTTATTTGTTTCAAATAATATAGGATATTTTTGCCGTGTAGGTTACTTTATTTTAAATGTTAGATCTTGATAGGAAACTTGAGACCTAACACAAAATCTGTGAGATGTGAACAATGAAAATAGAAATTAACAGAAGAAAATATTAAAGAATGCAGACAAGAATATTAGATTTATATGGATCACCCTAAAATTAGGCTACATTTACCTTATCGATCATTGCTTAATTTTTTTTTTTTTTTTAAATAATGACAATTACGAAAGGAGTAGCCTTACAGGGATAAAAATATGGAAATTTATCATCATGTTTAGTTATAATGCACATATCCTTGTGGTTCTAACAAAAGCATCCCGAGTTCATATCCCACATCTCCGATTATCAAATTATTAAGAAGAAAGAAGAAGAAAAGAAGAAAGATTTCATATTATAAATTCAAATTTACCGTGATATCCATACTAAAAAAGTTTCACCTTGAGGATTCTGGATTCATGTCCCAAAAGTTTCCAACTTTACTAGTATCCAATATTGGAATAACATTAAAATTTAATTCGTGAGGCCCACTAGTATGTAAGAGGAAGGGATATGACATTAATTGCACTTTGTACATTACACCAACCAAGGCACGTGAGAGTACTAGCATGGCTAGATCCAGATCGTACACGTGGAGCAACTGTGAGTAAAGGAAAAGGAATGCTAGTTGAAATAGGGATCTTCAGCTCGTGCCAACGGCGTGACCATCTTAGGGAAGAGTAAGATTTGCACTTGACATAGACAACCAGCACTTGCACAAAGGGAGATAGTGACCTTCCATGGTAAAATGCTATAGAACACCCTTATTGGCTAAGCTCATGCTCCCCACATAGTAGCAGAGCCACCCTCAGTTCCACTACCTTGACATTGGCGTGCTTTCTCTCTCCTCCAGTCGTTACATAGTATAGTAGCTATTTTAAGATTCAAATGGAGGACATTGGCGGCTTTCTTTCTCCTCCAGTTGTTACATAGTATAGTAGCTGTTTTAAGATTCAAATGGAGGAATCATGATTTGACACCTGANAAAGCTCTAAGGACATGTCTTTCGCCGGACCACCAATAATTTAGGACTCAAATATCTAAAATAATGAACCTCTTTAACCATAAGTCAAGCAAAATTGACGTGGTAGGTGGGAGAATAGAAATTAGTTGTTCCTTTTGATTGAATCTTCCTCTCATGCAAAGCCATTCGCACTTTTTAAATCAACTTGGCTTCTTCTTTAATTCTCATGGTCTCTTCTTGGTCCTCATCTTCCATTTCCAATTTTGCATGCAACCTAATTGTTATTTGTTTCAAATAATATAGGATATTTTTGCCGTGTAGGTTACTTTATTTTAAATGTTAGATCTTGATAGGAAACTTGAGACCTAACACAAAATCTGTGAGATGTGAACAATGAAAATAGAAATTAACAGAAGAAAATATTAAAGAATGCAGACAAGAATATTAGATTTATATGGATCACCCTAAAATTAGGCTACATTTACCTTATCGATCATTGCTTAATTTTTTTTTTTTTTTTAAATAATGACAATTACGAAAGGAGTAGCCTTACAGGGATAAAAATATGGAAATTTATCATCATGTTTAGTTATAAATGCACATATCCTTGTGTTCTAACAAAAGCATCCCGAGTTCATATCCCACATCTCCCGATTATCAAATTATTAAGAAGAAAGAAGAAGAAAAGAAATTTCATATTATAAATTCAAATTTACCGTGATATCCATACTAAAAAAGTTTCACCTTGAGGATTCTGGATTCATGTCCCAAAAGTTTCCAACTTTACTAGTATCCAATATTGGAATAACATTAAAATTTAATTCGTGAGGCCCACTAGTATGTAAGAGGAAGGGATATGACATTAATTGCACTTTGTACATTACACCAACCAAGGCACGTGAGAGTACTAGCATGGCTAGATCCAGATCGTACACGTGGAGCAACTGTGAGTAAAGGAAAAGGAATGCTGTTGAAATAGGGATCTTCAGCTCGTGCCAACGGCGTGACCATCTTAGGGAAGAGTAAGATTTGCACTTGACATAGACAACCAGCACTTGCACAAAAGGGAGATAGTGACCTTCCATGGTAAAATGCTATAGAACACCCCTTATTGGCTAAGCTCATGCTCCCACATAGTAGCAGAGCCACCCTCAGTTCCACTACCTTGACATTGGCGTGCTTTCTCTCTCCTCCAGTCGTTACATAGTATAGTAGCTATTTAAGATTCAAATGGAGGACATTGGCGCGCTTTCTTTCTCCTCCAGTTGTTACATAGTATAGTAGCTGTTTTAAGATTCAAATGGAGGAATCATGATTTGACACCTGTCCTCGTGTACTTGGTAACATTCCTCGAACTATAAGAGGGACATGTTATTAAGCCATTAGGGCAAGGACCTAAGGAGAAAAGAAGAGAAAAAGCTAGGAAGTTTGGGTAGGAAAGTGTGGTAGAGAAAAAAAAGGGCATTCTTTGGGGAAGAACATTACCATTGTAAAAAAACCATGATCCTTCTTTACATAATAGAGATTAGGAGAGAGTAAGGGACCTTCCCCTTACTCAGCCGTGGTTTTTCATCCATTTTCAAAGGGTTTTCCACATATTTCACATGTCTTCTTTACTTTCCATGTTATGCTCTCTCTTTCTCTTGACATTAAAGTGTTAAAGCTTTCATTTTTAGTGTTCTTAGGCTTTTTCACTTAAATGTACTGTTAGATCCATCACACACTCTCTTACACAACCTAAAAATCTAACTTGCACGTACACACTCTTAGAATATGAATAAATTACCCCATATATAAGAATATCACAATACACCCAATAATGTGGATAATCATGACTATAATCTAAGTATGACTCTAATCATAAAGATTATTTAGAATACCTAGGGGTCTGCATGGGTCAGGTTATGGAGTTTTTTCAACCCAACTCACCATGGTGGGTTAAGAAAAATCCAATCCAACCCAACTCATGTAGATTGGGTTGGACAATTTTTATTATTATTATTATTATTATTATTATTAAATTGAGCATTAGGACAACAACATCACAAATAAGAGAAAATTTATAACCAAATAATCTTGAGCATAACACCAAAACAACACAAACTATATAAGAACTTAGAGTTTGGATTTTATTTAGGAAGATGGCAAACAAGTAAATAACAAAATTGAATAATATATTTTTAAATATATATTAAATATATTTTTAAATTTTAAATATATATTAAATATAAGTAGGTTGGGTTGGGTTAGGCAAATTTGAAATCTTATCGCTCGACCCACTGTAAAACAATTTACAACCCAACCCACCAACCCCTAAAAACTAACCCAACTCAATGGTTTGGGTTGGATTGGGTTGGTTGTGCACTCCTAAGTATACCTAATATTTAGGACATTTGAATTTTTCAAGTCCAATAAAAATTTTGAAATTTTCACTATGCATTACCAAGCATATGTTAGTTTATGACTGAACTGAGACCGTTATTCCTAAGCATAGGGAAGTTTACACTATGAAATGTTCGATTTATTTATTCATTCTTCTTGTATTTTTTTTTTTATCCGTTATATTTTTTGAGAATTTCCATTGTTGAAATTTTAGTTAATGAGTTGATTATGAGAAGTAAGTAAGATAATATATTTTTATTTGTTAGTAAATCACTTTTAGAGGATACTTATTGATTTATAATACTTATAAAATGAAAACTACATAAGTGTGCAACTAAGCCCCAAGAGGGGTGGCCTGGTGGTTGGGATCCATGAATTAGCTTTGAGGTCCTTCGTTCGAGCCCGGGGGAGCACCTGGGGAGGAGTGTGGGTATCTTTGCTAAGGAGCCCCTGATTATCAACTCTCTCGAGGTGCTATGGTGAGGTTTGTGGTTACATCAGATCACAATAATTATGGCTCAATCCAACATTTCCTAGCGGATGGTGCCCTTATGGTCACGACCAGGAGGGTGAGTCACAATGGTTGCCTCCGCCCCCTCTTTTTGTTCATATTAAAAAAAAAAAAAAAAAAAAAAAAGAAAAAAAAAAAAAAAAAAGTGCAACTATTGACACATGCCTAACTCATACATTGCGTTTGGGCTGTGGATTTTTTTTGGTAAACGGCTCTGGAAATTAGATATTCAACATTTATGTTCTGAATTTGTTTCTTCGTGAGTCCATAAGTCTAGCCATGAAATTTAGAAAAGTACGGTTGAATATGAATGTTTGTACACCGAATGAGTGTTGTAACTGTACGCTAACACACATGCACATCATATTATTACTAAAAAAATCATTTCTGTTAACAAGACCAGACAATCATCAAGTATGGAAGTTACACTTGTTAATTTGGATGTCTTGGATAGGTTGTAAGGCAAGTAAGGTCTGGCAAGAATCTTTGTTCGCTTTTTAAAGAACATTTATCATATTCATTCAGAACTCATCATTAAGGTTTTAGCATATAAACTGGAATCTTCCAAGCCAACCCTCGGAAGTACTGGATACCACTACCAGTCCCAACATAAAAGTGTTCCATCTGAATATAACTCTCACACTTTATTAAAAGATGTAATAAACATGTATATAGTGCCCTTCTGATCTTGATGTCCTTGCTTTTCTTATTATGTATTTCTAATATATATATATATATATATACACTTTAATTACAAAAAAGGCATACGAGGCAAAGGATATCAATTTAAGTTTTCATGGTTTACTCATCTCACATTATAAGTTTCTACTACGTTCCATCAATTCCTTCTTCTTTCTTCTTAAGTAAGTAAGAAATGAACTCTAGAATTCAAGAGAAAACGGTACATCAAAGAGGAAATACGCCGTATGAGTTCTGTTTCTAGTCTATCCATGCGCCTCCTTTTTCTTTTTAATTACTTTTTCTCACTAATTCAATGGGTGTTCTTGTGCACTCATTAAGGAGGTTTAAAATATGAATTTTATACTTTTTTAAGTAATAAAAACTAATAAACAGATATTTTTTAAACTGAAAGTGGCTTGGTCCTTATAAAAAGGCAATCAATTGCATTATAAAATTCAACTTTAACAAATGTCCTGAAATTCTCATTAATTAGATTGTCTTTTTTTTTTAATTAAAAAAATATAATCTTTTTTTTTTTTAGATATCTATACTTTAACACTTTAACANAAAGGATATCAATTTAAGTTTTATCAATGTTTACTCATCTCACATTATAAGTTTCTACTACGTTCCATCAATTCCTTCTTCTTTCTTCTTAAGTAAGTAAGAAATGAACTCTAGAATTCAAGAGAAAACGGTACATCAAAGAGGAAATACGCCGTATGAGTTCTGTTTCTAGTCTATCCATGCGCCTCCTTTTTCTTTTTAATTACTTTTTCTCACTAATTCAATGGGTGTTCTTGTGCACTCATTAAGGAGGTTTAAAATATGAATTTTATACTTTTTTAAGTAATAAAAACTAATAAACAGATATTTTTTAAACTGAAAGTGGCTTGGTCCTTATAAAAAGGCAATCAATTGCATTATAAAATTCAACTTTAACAAATGTCCTGAAATTCTCATTAATTAGATTGTCTTTTTTTTTTAATTAAAAAAATATAATCTTTTTTTTTTTTAGATATCTATACTTTTACACACTTTAACATAAAGAAATGTAATGATAACCTACAGTTTTGGATCAAACAAAATGTGAGACCTCCAAATTATTTGCTTTTTATTTAATTTTAAAAAGTAGACACTGCTCGATGTTGACCGGCTTGCTTTCTTGTTCAGTTGTTTAGTAAATTAACTAGTAGAAGTAAACTTCAGTTAATAAAAGCAGCAAATGGAGATCAACTTTAGTTTAGATTTTTATTGTTTTTAAATTGTCTGCACGTTGTTATTTTATTTCTACTCTAATCAAACCTCTCTCTCTTTTTTGTTGATTTGAATCCAGTTATTTTTTTACAGGAAAAAAAAAAAAAATCAAGTAATGCTACTGGACCAAACTAAATATGTAATTGTAATAGTAGATTTATGAAAGAAAAAACCCCATCCGAACATCCCAATCACAATTCTATATCTTTTACCAAAAATAACCAAGATAGTTAAATTAAGAAGTGCACATGATGTACTTTACTTTTGTGAAAATTGCCTAATGAAAACTAATAATAGGATAGATCGCGAAAAGAGTCATTCAATTATCATCAAGATTGTCCCTACTTATACTAGCATAATTAACAAAAGAAAATGCCAATGATAGGACGTCCATTACGAAATATATAATATAATTTATACATAACTCTCTCAATCATTGAAATTTGGCAATATATATATATATATTATTAATTTCATGATCAAATCATCATATCATTCAACTCAAAACAATTAGGCTTTGTCAAATTTGCCCATGAGAAACCATTGCAATATGGAGATCGAAGCTGTGAGTGTGAGTGACAGGTGTGACTAGTCTTTGGATCCCCCTACAGAAATAAATGTTTGTTTAGCTTTAAGGTGATCATGGCCCAGCCAGAAAGGTGCTTTCAAGACCATTAGCTAGGAAGAGGAAAGAGGGGGGGGTCGAAAGGTGGGTGAGGAAATAGTGGATCGTTCACCTCCACATTATTTGGCTCCTTGATAAGAATGCGGCGTCTAGAATTAAATTGAACACTCTTTTTTCTTCTTTTATTTATTTTATATGCTAGCTAGTTGTGAATATCTTCCAATTCGCAAAAGTGGTGGCTTGCTCCAATCGTTTTCACAAATAATTACAATGAAGTTAATTTTTTTCTAATTCGTTTTCAAGTCCCTAGCCTGCGGTTAACACGTGCCTAATTTAAGCTCCTTTTAATAGTGACACAATTAAATGGTAATTAACATACTGCACTAGTATACCCTACACCAAAAGAACCACAACAAAAATGAACCAAATTAGTGTTACACCAAAGTTTATCTTTTAAAAGAACTGTGTGCTTGGATTAGTTTAAAATCAATCCTTTTTATTTTTAATTTTTTTATGGGAATATCTCAAACAGACTCGACTCATAAGACCCGTAAAAGAAATTTTACTTTTATTTCATGTGGCATGCACAAAAAATTTACTAGACGCTATAGTCTACACTAGGAATATGTTACCAATCCCTAATCCAAAAAGGTTAATCGTTACTTGACTCTTCCACTATTGTTTCTTGAAGATTAAAAGCATATTATTATTATTATTAGGTGAGTGAGACATGTTCAATCTAACTCCGGTGGTTTAATGCCTTAGACCGTTAGACTATGACATAGACACAGGTATTAAAATAGAAAGAAAAAAAAAAAATCTTGATGTCTTTGAAGAATATCCGAGGTGCCAATAAAGGTATTGCAGTATATACTAGTATTTAGGTAGACAATTCGAGGGCTTTTCTATTATTAGTTTGCTTCATTCATGCCCTACAAAAAGAAATAGTACAAAAAGAATCTCAAGGTTTTTAATTAAATAAAAAAACACATATTGCAGATTTCATAGTTTATAAAATATAGCTAAATGAATCCCTCTCCTTAATTATTCAGAAGAAGAAAAAAAAAAAAAGGCAAGAAGAAGAAGATTCAAGATCCTAGTCTAGTCCTAGAGTTTTGTTACAAAAATTGAAAGGCCAAAGCTTTGGGTACAAAATGGTTTGTTTATGCGTATAAAAAATACAATCCATACGCACGCCAAAAAAAAAAAGGGGGATTGCATTTGCGTGTACGGTCTTAGATTGGTTTGCACCTCAACTTGAGTGCCATGTGTCCAGAGTAGGTGATGCTATTCATTCATGCCAACCTTGTCAAGCTGTCTAAACCAATCAATTTCTCTCACTCACTTTCCTCTATGTACGTGTGAAAGATCGAACGATGTAGGAAAGGAATATTAATATAGAGACAGAGAGTGCACGCGCCTTGTACGCCGTGAAAGCCACTCACACTCAAAGTCATTGTTGTGAGTGAGATACGTTTTTCAAACTTATTTTACTATTTATTTATTTTTAATTATTGTACTTTTTAGACTATTTATAGGTCCTATTATACTATTTCAGCTAATTTTTAACGAAAAAATTTCAGTTTCAACAAAATAAGTGGATCTCAAACAAACCCTCGACCAAAAAATTAATAAATAACTTTTTTTTAATTAATAAATGAGGACATTTTAACATGGTTTTTTTTTTCTTAATTCACACATATATATATATATACACACACACACACATTTCAAGCAAATGAGGGCAATCCGAATCAAACTTTTTTAAGAGATACCAATAATTAACCTAAACATTAAAAGCGATTTTAAGATGCATTTGAGGTTATATTAGAGCAATTGCATCAGATGATGCAAAGTTGTGCAAATAAAAAAAGTTGTCATTTTACACATTTTGAGCAAAAAAACACCCATATCAGTGGGTGTAAAATTGTACATTTATGCATAATTTCTACAATAATCATGCATATATGCACAGTTATTGTAGCACTTGCATTTATTATTTTATTTTTTTTCTCTCTCTTGTCTTGGTGCTTTTTTTTTTTTTTTTTTTTGTCTTTCTTTCATTTTTTCTCTCTGCTTCTTTTTCCTTCTCTTGTCTCCTTCTGGCTCCAACCCTCGCCGTCCTTGTCATTGGCTCCGTCGACTCTGGCCTCACCGTCCTCGTCATCGGCGCCGCTGGCTTTGTCGGTACCCACTGAAGCGACAAGGCGATGAACGAGTGCTTTGTCGAAGTGGTTTTAGTTAGGATTTTATTTATGGGTTTGGTTGCAAAGTTAGTTAGAGTGATGAGATAAGGTTGGTTTGTGAAAGAAGATAGGAAGGTTGAGTGAAGTGGCTTACAAGAGGGAGTGAAAGTTGTTGGGTTTAATGGGTAGAGAAGGTTGGACATGGCCATGTCTTTTTTGAGAGTTTTGAGGATTGGTTTTGTGAATTTTGATTGGTGACTGAGGAAGAAGCAAAATTTTGAGAGAGAAAGAAAACCCAATAACAAAATTGAGGAATATCTTTTGCAAGATGTGATTTTGCCTTTCCAAAATCTATAAAATCTGCTGTATTAGTGAGTTTTATCAGTTGTAGGGAGAGATGGGTTTTGGATTGGGTCTATGAGAGAGAGGCGGCGAGAGAGAGAATAATAAAAAATTGTAAAAGAATAAATATTTTATTGAATAAATGTGTAGAATAAATAAATTGACATGGATATTTTGTAAAAATGTGTGTGTAAAATAGAAAAAATAGCTTTTTTGTGCAAAATAGAAGGAAAATTTGCCCCTCCACTGATATGAATGCTCTTAAATGGCTACATCTACTGTTATATGATTAATTGGTTTATTATGTCACATGTCTATCTACTGGGATTATATGTTACATATTCTTTGAGTAATTGTGCGCAAGGCAGGAATGAGAAACAAAACTCACTTTGAAAAACGTTAAATTTATTACTTGGGATATTCCTTTCTTAACAAAGTTACATGAGAATACGTTACTGACATGTATTCCTAGGCTTCTTTGTGAAGTCAAGCCACTCGCTTTGTCTTCCTTTCAACAGCTTGATTTATTTAATGTGGCCCACTATGAATTTTTGTTTGGAGGTCCTTGATGAAAATTCTATTTTTACAACTCTAATACCGTTTAAATTTAAAACAAGTCAAATTGAACACAATTACGCTAACCAGAAAAAGTTGAAGCAGGTCCCTTAAAAAAAAAAAAAAAAATTATTTTTACAACTCTAATACCGTTTAAATTTAAAACAAGTCAAATTGAACACAATTACGCTAACCAGAAAAAGTTGAAGCAGGTCCCTTAAAAAAAAAAAAAAAAAAGTTGAAGCAAGCAAATGTCAATTAATGGATCCCGAAGCTAATCCTATTCAAAATTAGCTACTATTAATTAAGGTTCTTTTTGTTGCCCTAAAAAGGCTTTAATAATGTATACTTTTCTGAAATTACATTTTCTTTAAAGTATAATAGCATTTTTAAACGATAAATGAAACAAGTAGTTGAAAATCAACTCATCAAAAGTTTGAAATGCATGCCACATTTTTACTCAATAAATCAATATACAAAATTTTGACAATTATGTTGAATTCATAAGTTGTGAATTATAGACCCCAAAAAAAAAAAAAGTTATATCAATTATGCATTTATGTCAAAATTAATAGCTTGTAATTTCAAAAGTTTTTGCATTTACAAATTAAGAAAATATTATATATTTAACATTACTTTTATTTTTTTTCCCTGTATAAAAAAAAAAAGAAAAAAAAAAAGAAGGAAAATAAATTCCTGATTGCGCAAGTGTGATCATTGCCTCAAACCCACTTAAACCCTATCATCCATATAACATAAGACCATCCATGCAATAGTGGAGTTTAATACTATTTAAATCCACAATTATCATGATTATATAAGAGTTTTGAGATTCAATTCTTCGCTGCACAAAAAATTAATTGGTATACTGGTCTGATAATAAAAAACTATTATCAAAAGTAGACGTCATAAGTTGAAACTCCTATATAAAAAAATTCACAATTATTATACTCACACGTGTGATAAATCACAATTCATAAGAGTTTCCTACTGCTATAATAAATTAATGAAAATAAGCTAATGGAAATGGAAACGTACACCAGGATCCATGGCTAATGTACAAAGAATGATAGGGGGTCAAGATCACCATTAAAGAAGGAGGAAGAAACACAGTACAGGAGGAAAGGTGAAATGTGTGAGTGAAGCTATTAGGCCACTATTGGCTGTATCTCACAAATATTGCCTGGTGTCCAAGACAAAAGGCCAAATATCTGTAATCATTGAGGCCGAGGACTTACTTAGGTAATTTGGTTTCTATCATAGGGACCTTCTAGTAATCTCCATACATAGAAGAAAGTAATAACCCTCGCTAATATTCAGCGCGTTATAACCACTCTCTACCAGCATTAATCAAAAACAGGCAAAATTCTTAAATTCACAACTCTTGTTTTGTCCAAACTCGTACTACGCGCTACAGGAGAGAGTGGAAAACTTGTCATGACATTTAATAATTAAAATAATTAGTATAATTATTTCATTGCCCTTTATATGCCTCTCCCCTCCGGCCCTCATGGTCATAGCAAAACCAAAAAACCTTTTAGATCTCTCTGTCTCTCTCTCTCTCTCTCTCAAAGCAAAACAAAAACAAAAAACCAGAAATGGAAATGGAACCAAGCCCACCGCCGGTGGTAGCGAAGAAGCTATGGAACATAATACGTGTAGTGTTCTTCATGATAAGAAAAGGCATATGCAAGAGCAAAATAATGGTTGATCTCCATTTGATGCTGAAGCGTGGCAAGCTAGCAGGAAAAACCATGGCAAACAACCTCATGTTCCACAACAACTTCTCTTCCTTGAGTTGCAAATCCGACGCTTCCCTTTCCTTCATATCCCCACGTGAATATGAATTCAGCTGTAGCAATAGCCCCGCTAATCACCACCCTTTTCATTTCAACAAGCGCAAACACCACCACCATTTTTTCACCAAGTCTTACGGCTATGACGATGTGACCACTGTTAATGCGGTCCAGAAAGTGCTGGAGATGTTGAACAATGAAATAGTTGAGGCCTCTCCTTTGGTTACATTACCTGGGTTTGGAAAAAGCCCTATGGTGAGGCAGCTACGAGTGACAGACTCGCCGTTTCCATTGAAGGACGATGGTGATAGCCAAGTGGACAAAGCAGCTGAAGAGTTTATTAACAAGTTTTACAAGGACCTTAAGCTGCAAAAAAGAACGGCTGCACTTGAATCACCGTACCATGCTGTGTGGGGTCGATGAAATGAATTTTCTAATCTTTTGCGCGCAACAGTTTCGATCTGTGATGTCAATACTATTCTGGCTAGCTAGCTAGAGTTCCATATGTGTCAAGAAAGTTGTTCCCTACACCCTCCGCTTGAAGTAAACCTATCACTCTTTTTTTTTCTTTTTTCTTTTTTCTTTTTTTGCTATATCAAATTAAAGTCACATGATTTATTCATAATCGTATGATATAGCACTTTATGGTTTACTTGTCAAGGGAGTGTGTTAACTACTTTTGTATTCGGATAATTTTTTGATTTTAGTTCAACTTTTTTTTTTTACCCTCTTCCTTTCGGATCTACCGTCTCCAAAATTCAGTACTAAATTTTGGACTCTTAGGAATGGCCTCACGCTTGCCTCACAGCTAAGAATCACACACTTGGCCGTGGAGTTGGATGTCAAGGTGGTTATAGATCTTATTCTTTCAAAGAAAATCCCTAACAGCTCATATACATCACTCCTTAATGACTGCAGGCATTTACTCGGGCAATTTCAGCTGATCGTGATCAGGAATGTGTTTAGGGAGGCTAAGAGAGGAGCAGACAGCCTTGCTAAAGGAGCTTGTTCCTTAACTTCTGATTTTGTTGTACTTTATCTTCCGCTTGTTCCTTAACTTCTGATTTTGTTGTACTTTATCTTCCGCCTACCCCTGATCTAAATGTTATTGTAAATTCTGATGCAAATGGTTTGTACTCCTTAAGGCTGATAGCCAATATCTCACCTTTTGTGGCTAGCTAATATAATTATCTCCTCTCTTGACCAAAAAATAAAAGAGAAACCCCACTAGAAATAAATAAAAAATAAAAAAATAATTCATGAATTTTCCTGTCATCAGATCACTTTCTCGTTTATACGTTTCTCTTCTTTTTATAAAGCTGTTACCTACTGCGAGCTTGAATGATAAAGAAGATTTAATAAAGAGCGTTATGTTTGTCCACGACCAGTGTTGAATTTTAATGTATTGCATTTCAGGTTTGGTAAGGTGAAGCTTTGGATTTATTAGGTTTCTAACGCTTTGGCTCTGTAGACTCTAGTGATTTTCCTGAAATATATGGGACAAGTTAATTAAGCCGACACTCTCATCAATTTTTATATTTGATTTGTTTCATCTTTTTTATAGTGTTATATTATGATTCTTGTACATATTATGTAATGTACGTAATATGTACAAGAATCTTTTTTATTTATTTATGGGAATATGTACAAGAATCTTAGTCTTGATATGGAAATTTTTTTAGATATTTTTGAAGTATGGACAAATAGTGTTCTCATTTTCACATTTATAGTAGACCTTATCATGAATTTAATAGATGGACTCCACCATGAATGTGAAAAAAGAAAATATCATTCTTCATGTTCTGGAAGTACTCCCTAATATAATTGGGTTTTCTGTTTTTATAATTATAAATAAAAATTCCTTTTTATTCTTTATTCTAGAGAATGAAGAGAATTTCTTCCTTTCAATTATTAGCGATCTTTCTTTTTCTTTCTTTCTTTTTATTTTTTAATTTTCAGTTGTCACTTTTTTTTAACACATAGTTCTAGACTTCTAGCCTAAAATTTCTACTAATTAAACAAATTGCAAGATTTAATTTGAAATTGCTAGCAATTATAGTTATGTGTTTAAATCTCAAAGGGCGCACGTCAATTTGACGGATCATCTCAAGTGGGTCAAGTTTGGAATGTGATAAAGACAAAGAAGCGATCCCTTCAATTATGAAAGAAATACACCTATCACCAACAATTGAAAAGTGAAATAAGAGATACCAAGTACTCATCCTAGTTAAGACCCAAGTATGATATATAACTCTAATTTTTGTGTCTTTTTTAATCCTACTTTGAGGATGAGCAAAGTTATCATAATTTTACTTAGAGGACAAGTAAGCTAATTATACTTCTTCCTTTTTTGAACCCAAGCTAATTATACTTCTACTTGTTACGCAAGTATTGTAACCTTGATTTAGTTTAGGATTTAGCTTATTATATTACACACAAATTAATAGTAGAGTTGGAACTTGTGATACCACAAATATTGTCATGCCCTAACTCAACAAAACACACTTTTCTCTTCAACCAAACAGACCTTAAATTGTTATAAATTTTTTGATAATTAATGATGATTTGCTACACTTGCAACAATTTTTTTATATAAATTTTTGTTTCATTTAGGTTGTATTTCTATTGCTTACTGGCACTCAATTTTTTAGAGATTTAGAACAAACAACACCTCCATTATATTTTTATAAGAAAAAAATAAAAATTCAATAAAATTAATTATTTGGGACATTTCATATATAATAGGGGTAGGCATTGGCCTAAATGGTCTAGCCTAAGAACTGGCCTTGCACATGATCATCTAGTAATCAATCGATTCTTTCAATTTTGAAACTAGTGGCACGTTCAATTTCAACCAAAGCGATTTCAAATTGGTAATGTTTTCCAAAATTAAATGCATGCATATGACTACTAGTAAGATCAATTATATACGTGCATCAATACATGTGTATAAACAGGAAGGAATTCAGTTACATGGCATTAATCTTATATACAGTTTATCTCTTTGTATGTTGTATTAACAATAAAATATCATCATTGCACACCTTTGGTGCGATGGTCACTCCACAAGTATAAGTAATTGTGGAGTGTAGGGTGTGGGGGGACAATGGTCGAGATTCAAGTCTCCAGGAAAAAATTTCACACATATATACACTTAGATTAGGCTATAATAAAATTTTTATCTTATATTAAAAAAAAAAAAAAACTAATAAGAAATTCACTTAGCGAATAAACAAATATGAGTATATATATTAAGAATAATACCTTTTTTTTTCATTCGGAGAATAAAATCATGCAATTCTACTTTTGCTCAGACGTTTAATTGCTCCTTAAAGTCCACATCAAGCTTCTTTGAGTTGAGGGGGACTCGACAAGGTTAAATGAATGACAAGTTTATGGCATGCCTCTCTGTGATTGGCTAGAGGGTATCACTCTGGTGGCCTTGTGGGGCTAAGTTCTATGACCTTATTGTTGGTGCATGGATCACAAAGTCCACCTATTATGCATTAAAAGCTGTGAGAGTGGAGCCAAGACAAAAGTCGAGCTCACCAAAACAACTACTAGTCCATAGAATTGTGACTTTAATTTGTTAATTAGGTAATAAGAGAAAAAGAAGCATGTAGTGGATACCTAAATTTGGGCTCAATAATTATAAAGGTACGCCCAGGGTCCTCCCATCTCAGACACTTGTACCGCACTATAGTTGAAAGAAAAAATAAATTCTGAAATTTATCCTTTTTTTTTTTTTCTTAAAATAAGAAGAAGAAGAAGAAGAAGAAAGGATTAGGGGGATCCTTTTACTTAGCTTGCACCACTCAAAAAATGCATAATCTTCAATTGGGGAATATGGTGGTACCCCTTGTTGATGCCCATTTTTGACAAAAAGGTCCAATAGCAAAAGAAAGTCAAAAACCCAACAATATGAAGAAAGTGAGAAGAGAAAATATTAAAGCAAGTCCAGCAAACCGAAATAGCAAGAATAATGGCTAGCAAGCCCACAAGAATAATAAGAGGTAAAAAGGAAGTAAATGGGTTGAGGAAGCCCAATGAATGAAGTAGTAAACCTATAGGAACAATAAGAGGTAAAGAGGAAGTAAATGAGCCGGGGAAGCCAAGGAAATGAATTAGTAAATCTATTGGGTTGGCTTCAAGGCCAATAAGCCCGAAAAAGTAATAAGAGGTAAGAATGTGGTCATTGGGCCGAGGAAGCCCAAAAGATTTAGCAAAAAGCGCATGGGAGTAAAAGAGGTAAAGATGAAGTAAATGGTCGAGGAATGAAATAGGCTGGCACAACAAGAATATTGGCCAATAAAGCCCAAAAGAGATAAAGATGTGGAAAGTGGACTAGCATGGCAGGAGCATCAGCCCTTAAGCCCACGGGTAACAAAAAATAAAAGAGAGGTAATGATATAGTAGGAACAATGAAGTGGCATGGCAGGATCTCTAGCCAAGAGGCCCATGAACATATGAAAGAAGAGAACATGGACTAAGCAGGAAGGAGAATGTAACACTCGTCTCACTTAAATTTAATTTATTTGCTTCTAGAGTGGAGTTGATGAATTATTTAATTTATTTTGGAAGTAATATTATTTTATATTATGATATTCTACAAAAAAGAAAAAAGAAAAAAGGGTAACGTGAATAGTTATTTTGTGGATTATTCATATTTAACTTTTAGTCTCCTTATCAATTAAGGAAAAGAGAAGAGATTAAAACCTTTTTGAGTTAGGAGTTTAAGTGTTATTGGAATTCTTAGAGTTCTAGCCCATCTAAACAACCTTAATATGAGTTTAATGGGAATTAAAGTCTTCGGAAGCTTATTTTAAGTTTTTGGCGGGTTTTAAATTTGAGCCCAAGTGAAAACAGTTCTAACATGTTAGTAAGTTAGGATTTTCCTGCTGAAAGACATAAGAGAGAGACTGCAAAAGTACAAGAAACAAATCATACATCGGTGTGGTGGTGTGGTCAGGTATATCTCTCTCTCAAACCCTTATGGAAATAACCTACGTTGCTAGAGTAGTTTAATAGATTTGCTTTAATGACCCATATGAACTCTTGAATTAGGCGAAAAGCCCTTGAGTGATAGTTGCTAGAGCTTACGCATGATAGTGGGGCTAGACTTTTGAATCTTGTAATCTATATCGTAGTCAAGTTTCTAAACTTTTATCAATACATGCTTCTGGTCACTAAGTCCTACGGGTAGGAATTAATTGGTAAATCTATTGTGTTCTTTCTATGGCTTATGGGTAGGAAAATCCTTGAATATTATATATATGTTAGATAAAATTTCTAACACTCAGTACATGCTATAGGTTGCTATGTCCTACGGGTAGAATTTTCTATGGACGCTATATATATATTTGGATCTTATAGAGTTGTCCTGGTGGTGTTGAAGTGTTATATGAAATCTTAAAGAAAATATGAATCCAACACTTAGCTAAACAATGGTTGTATTGGTAGTAACCTATTAGGGCTTGATGAAAATCTTGGGGAACCACCAGCATGCATATTCTCATTAGATGATATCCTTACGTGCGGTAATACCTCTTTTAGCCTCAAAGACATAATAGTAGTAAGGAGAAGTAATATGTTATAGAGGATTGTAGAGATATTTAAAGACAAGTAAATTATTAGGAAGTGTCCCTTACATCCTTATGGTATAAGTCAAGGTGGTTTAATTATATAATTGTGTTACTCCTTTACTTTTAGGTGTGGGGGAAAAGCTCATTTGATTTTGGATCTAGACTACAAGTATCATCAATTAGAGGTAAGTGGACTTTAGAACATGACGTTTCTCAAGACGTGTATATTAAATATATTTTGGTAAAAATATATTTATATATACATAATTGCAAAAGTGAAGTTTCAAAAACTTATACCATTGTAAATGCATAATACATACCAGAATTTTATTATTTGTTGTATATTATTATTAAATTGTATATGTCAAGAATGTTTTCAAACAGTTGGCTAAACAGTTTGC
Source organism: Quercus suber (assembly GCF_002906115.3). Taxonomy (NCBI): domain Eukaryota; kingdom Viridiplantae; phylum Streptophyta; class Magnoliopsida; order Fagales; family Fagaceae; genus Quercus; species Quercus suber. The sequence continues at coordinate 565,599 of NW_027069630.1, read as the reverse complement.
AACATTTGCCAACACAGGGTTAAGTGTTGGCCTTCGGCTGATATAGTGTTATTGTGGTATAGTGCAGTGTTATTGTTTGCTCTTTGGAGCCAATGTTGCCTCTTTGAGGTTAGTGTTATTGTTCCCAATAGAAATCACCCATCGAGTGTTTAGCAGCTTATGTCTTTGTCTGACTAATGTTTATTGTTTTCCATATCGAACTACTGTTTTATTGTTATTGATCCCTATAAGTGGAAAAATTGTTTATTACTAATATATATTGGTTTGACCTATTTAGTGTATTTTGGCTAACTAAAGTGGTTATTATTTTATTTTATGATTATAGTGTTATAGTTAAATGTTTTACTCTTGATAATTTTATAGAATATATTATATTACTGTTAAAGCTATTTGTAAGTGTTTTGTATAGACTATATTTTGTCAATGATACTAATATTTTGTTTTGAAAGACATTATCATGTTATGTAGTCTCTTATTGAGCTTCTAGCTCACCCCCCTTTCTCCACCCTTTTTAGATTAGAGCAATGGAATATCTTTTGGTGGTAGATCATTGGAGCAATAGATTGAAGACTTCTTTTGGAGCTATGTTAATTGATGGATTGTTTTAGGATATTTTCTTAGGATAGTGAGTTTGTTATTTGTGGAACACTTTGAGATTGTATTTGGAGACTGCATTGCTAAACTTTTTATTTTTATGGATTTCATAGGAAAAGATTTTGATTATTTGAAGTTTATTTGTGGATATTTAATTACACTCTGTTCCATTATATTAGTGCTAATTATTAATAAGACAGGTTATGCATCTAAATCATTGGTATGGGTTTGGGGTGTTACAGAGAAGGCCTTCACCCAAGCAATGTCTAGCCCAAGGAAGGAGTGAAAGGTAGGAAACATGAGCCTAAAAGCCCATATGTCCTTCACCCCACAAGAGTTAAATACCCACCAGAACGTACAGCAGAATCAGTTAAACACGGAGGCAGCAGGAATGGCGTGAAGGCCAGAAAGGAACGGATTTAGACGAAAGTGGAGCATACACAAAAGGCCTAAGCACCACCTACTTGTACCCAGCCAATACATGGGAGGTGGGTCACAGGTCAAGGGTATCAGAAGGTGTGGTCTAGCGGTAGGGAGAAAGAGGGGGTGGGGTTTCCACTCAAATTTCTTTGGGAGAAATGTCCTACTAGGATGACATCTCACCCAAAAGAGGTAAGAATAAGCTGAGACCACTTGTTGCATGCCACAGAGGTAGGTGAGGGAAAGGCTTACTCCTTATCTAGATGAGAGTAGTGAGAACAAAGGGAGGTAAGAAACAAGACAAGCCATTTTGTCTGGGAATGAGGTGCAATGGTAATGGCTGGCAACTGGCATGCTAGTGGACAGTCTTGAAAGGACACCCATAAGAAGCCAAAAGCTGTTGAAGGGTAAAAATGGTAAATCCTGTCACGACAGATTGTATAAAGGGTGGTAGCTGTGAACAGTAGAGGACCACCAGAGGGAGGGGTAGCATCATCACAGAAAGAAATAGAGGTAGAATAAGGAAAAAAGAGAGAAAAGAAAAGAAAAATACAACAAACCAGAGAAAAGCATAAAGCCCCTCGCCACACCAAGTCATTTCATGGGCTGCATATAAATGAAAATTGTCAAAAATAAGTATTTTTTCAAAAACCGTTCTGTTAGACAAAACTCAAGGAACAAATTTGCAAATATGTGTGTCCCTGTTCATGAAATATTTCAACATAGGCAACATAAGAGTCAACAATCTATAAATGTGTATGGGGCTTTAAGTTGTAGAGAGATGAAGATTTTAATGCTATAAACTACTAAGATTAAGGGTTTGTTTTGATGAGTTTTGGTGATGGAAACTTTGGTTCATGCATATTTTTCTAATTCCAATTAAAACAGTGTGTATTCAGTCATAAGTATCAAGGTCAAGATATTTTTGCACATGTTGTATTTCTCTCGTTTGAGCTAAGGGAGGTAAATTATACCATTTTTGGGTTCTAGATTAGTCTTGTTTTCATTTAGTGAAAGTCTTGTTTCTTCAAAATTCAAATGGAAATTTGTTCAAAGCACTATCGTGGTTTGTACCCAAAATGTCACTAAGAAAAAGAAAAAGAATGCATGTGTAAGTAACTAAGTCAAAGTACATAAACTTTTATAGCTTGATGAAATCAGGCAACTTGGATCTCTATTTACCATCCATTGTTGAACCTACAACACTCACCAAATTCAAAACTCTAAAAAAATTCACCTTCCCCAAAATTGAATAAGCATTTACAGCATGAATAAAAAACTTAGCTCATAGATGAATAAATTCAAAAAAAGGAAAAAGAAAAAGAAAAAGAAAAATGAATCCCTTACAATGATGGTAATAAAGTTAATCATAATAATATTTTAAAGAAAATATTTAAAAAGAAAGCATAGAATACTTTTTTTTTTGTTTTGAATTTTTGTGTTTATGGGAAATTAACAAACCATTAAGCTAAATATCTAACAATATCAAATCCTATAATGACTAAATGTGATACTGCTTCATTCAGTTTGTTTACAAATCTCACATTTTGATCTTGGATACATAAAAAGTTTATTATTAGCATGTGGCTCATCAAACAAATTATTTTCTATCTTCAAATTAAATAGCATGCAGTTAAAAACATAACAATCATTGTCAGCTTGAATATGATAGGATGATGGGAAATTGTCCAATACCAACAAAACTTGGAATGCAAATGTAGGAATCTTTGATGTTCTATATATTTCAATCAAATTTTTGTATGATATGTTGTTACAAGATGTCAAAGAAGATGAGAACAAAAAGCAATAAGGCCTACCTTAAGGAGTTCTTGAATAGATTCTAGTTTTGTATTTGTGACTGAGTTTTTGCTAATTTCCATTCAGATAACTTATGGGAAACCAATTAACAATAATGTCAATGAGAAATCCATAGGAAGAAAAAGAAAATTAGAAGCCAGATATACATCCACAATCTTACAAACTCATGTGACATATTACATTTTCCCTTACTATCAATAAATTGTGTCCTAGTTCTCATAAAAAATAAAACTCACTACTATATCAGCTAGTAAGGGACTTCAATATAATTCAGCCACTAAAATATGCATTTTCTTAGAAAAAAATAGCCACAAACTATGACAGAAGCAAGAACCTAGGCTCCTATCCTGGTTGCTTTGAAGATGCATCCAACCTAATAAAACGTCGCATCCTAACTTCAGTGACCATTCCAAAGAATTGAAGAAAGAAATTAATAAAATTATGAATAAAAATTTCATTAGAATGATAAGAAATGATGTGAAACATCATCCAATTCATTAACCACCTAAAATCAACAAAAGATATACTTAAGCCACTCCATGTAACTACATTTTCAAAAGGCATATGAAAGCTATGGATTATTATATCCCTTAACTATAATAATTACTTTTCTAAACTTCATGTCATGTATATAGGAATGGATTAATCCCTCAGCCTCACTTGTTGTAATATCAAAATTCAAGAAAGGATTCTGTCATTGAGTTTTAAGTCCAATATAGGTTATGTCTAAAAAATTTATTCCACTGAAATATTTGAGTCGTAACATCAAATATTGTAGAATAGAGAAAATATTAGCTACAATAAAATTTAAAACCTAAGAAATATGCAATATGACCAACCCCACTTAGGAGGCTTGATACCTTCATATAGTTTAGGAGTTCTACTGCCTCATCTAAACTACCTATGTCTGCATACAATTCTAGTGGAGCCTTCTCAACCTTCATCACAAACTCCATTGGACCAGCTTTGTCTTATAAACTATTGGGGGTGGTTTTCTTACTTCTTGTCCCCTAGACACATGTTTTGATGTTATTAGACAACTTCTACTCTAGACTTTTTCCAAGGAGGAAGTTAGGCCCGACACTCTCGCAAAATGGGCTCCAAGGTCCCATTTTGCCGCTGCCAATTTATGTACAAACATTGAGTCCAAAGTCTGAGGGACGACACTGCAAATTGGGCTTATTCTTTGTTCCTATTGCAAAATGAACATTTCTCTAGCTTCTGTCGCAGAACTGATTTTTCTTAACTTTTTGCTGTGCAATAAAATTTTCTGCACTTTTCAACAACATGAATGACCATTCTCCATTTCTACTGTGGAAATATTTCTCCACTTTTTGCACATAAACTCTAAAACCCAAAGAAAATACTCATCAAGCATATGTTAGTTTACATGGATAAGCATATTCTCAAATATATACATACACATATTTGTATATATAATTATATGTATTCACATATAAATAAACAAGTATACTTTGCAAGATATGGATTGCAATATATATATATATATCAAGCAAATGTTAGTTTACATGAATTAGTATATTCTCAAATATATACATACATATATTCGTATATATACTTATATGCATTCACATATAAATATATAAGAATACTTTGCAGAATATGGAAAGCAAAAAATAAACACACACACACACACACACACATATGTATGGAAGGATTTGTTAAGGCAAAACAAATTAATACACGTATCAACAAATAATAAAGAGAGTTTTCTATAGGCATAATCATGAATCAAAATAAAAACGCTCTCAACAAGATGTTGACTAAGAAAGCTCAACTCTAACTCACACAACCTTGTTACCCAATTAGGCTACAAAGTTGAGTGGTTTGGAATGTGAGTCAAAGTAGTCATCCTTTAGAGCTTGCAAAAAGTGTGCTTTAGTGTTTTTTGAGAGAGGGAAATGATTCCTAATGATGCATGCTAATTCTATTGTGTATTCTCTACTTTCTTTTTTCTCTCAAATATCACTTTCTTTCTCTTTTCTCTCTTCTTTCACTTTCAACTTACTATTCAGATTTCCTTAGTGCTGTTCTTCTTCTTTCTCCTTCTCTTGTTCTCATATTCATAGGTGCTGTTCCTTTTAAACCCATGATCAAGCTTAGTTGGTTTTCCTTCTTTACCCTTATTTTCACCAACCATTATATAGTTCAGGAGTTCAACTGCCTCATCTAAACCGCATATGTCTACATACAATTCTAATGGAGCCTTCTCAACCTTCATCACAAATATCATTGGATCAACTTTGTCTTATAAACTGTTGGGGGTGGTTTTATTAATTCTTGTACCCTAGATAAATGTCTTGATGTTATAAGACAACTTCTACTCTCGACTTTTTCTAGGGAGGAAGTTGAGCTTGACGCTCTCGCAAAATGAGCTCCAAGGTCCCATTTTGCCACAGCCATTTTGTGCACAAACATTGAGTCCAAAGTCCAAGGGACAACACTGCAAACTGGGCTTATTTTCTATTCCTATTGCAAAATGAACATTTCTCTAGCTTCTGTCACAGAATTGACTTTTCTTAACTTTTTGCTGTGTTGTAAAGTTTTCTACACTTTTCAACTATGTGAATGACCATTCTCTATTTTTACCATGAAAATATTTCTCCACTTTTTGCACATAAACTCTAAAACTGGGGGGGGGGGGGGTGGTTGTTGCACCACTTTTTTGGGTGTTGTTTGCACCACTTTGAATATGGCATGTTGTGATTAATGTATACTAAAAGCGGGGTCAATGGTAAACTAATGTAAAATTGATACTCCAATCATAACTTATTATATTACCTTGTTATGAAAAAGTTTATGGTTATAATATTACTAGGATTGGACATCTGAAAAAGGAAAGATGATGGTTTGGTGGCACTATCCTAAGCACTCTGATGTTTAGTGGAATTCTTAGGTACTCCTAGAACACAGAAAAATAGTGTTCACTTTTCTCATATTTATGATGGATCCTACTATAAATTTAATGAGTGAACTTCATTATAAATTTAATAAGTGGACTCTAACATGAATGTGAGAGGAGGGAGTATCATTCTTCGTACTTTGGGAGTACCTAAGAATTACTCTTAATTAGTAATCTCTAAGGAATATTATAAAGAGTATCTATATCTATAATTCTATACTATTATTTAAGGGGTTTTCCCTAGGGGTGTGCAGCCAACCTGCCGACCCGTCAAAATCGAACTGATCCAACCCAACTCGCCGGGTTGGGTCGGTTTTTAAGGCTTAGTGGGTTGGGTTGGGTTGGGTTACAAAATTTTTTTGATAGCAGGTCGGGTTGGGTTCTGGTCATAAAATTCTAAACCCATCAAACCCGACTCGACACACCCATATATTTAAAATATATTATATAATTAATATATTTTTTTAAATAACCAGCTCTTCTTATCCTATATAAAAGCCAATTAGTTCACACAAATCCTAATAAATTACTATTGTTGTTTAGTCATTAGTGTGATGATGCACAGAAAATCAGTAGGCAATGCTCTGGGCTTTAATGGGCTAGTGATTGCTTGAAAGGCTTGAAAAGAAAGAAACACAAGATCAAAGGTGATCGGGGCGAACTGGCCAAGAACCCTCCGATGCTTAAGTTAGTTTTCTCTCTAGAACTTAAGAATTCCAACTTTAGAAGTAGTGGAAACTTACTTTCATTTGATGTAGATGAGTCCTTATATAGTGAGTTTTTTAGTGGTTACTTGTTTAGTAAATTCCTCAACGTGTACGGAAGTTAGAAGGTTCAGATTTAACTTTCACAACTGCTACAAAAGTTAGAAGGTTCAGTCTTATCTTCCATTATAAGTTAAGAACTTAGTGGGAAGTTATAGCGATAAACAAGGATTTTGCTCATACTTCTAAATAGTAGAACGTGGTCCGAATCATAAGCTTTTGTATGTAAATCCATTCTGAAAATTTTCTAAGCGTTAAGAGGTCGTCCAACTGCTTCCCTGATGGACGACTTTCATACCCACGAATGACCTCCCCACGGTGGATGACCTTCCTATGTTGGGTTAACCTTCTTGGTCCTAGACGATTCTATGGACGAATTGGAGATGGTCCGACTTTTAGTTCACCATCAAGTGTTATTTGCCTTTAAAGAGTTACATGGTTACTAATCTTTGGGGTTTTTTAAAATTAAAAAAAAAAATATTTATATTTATATTTTTTTCTGCTCAATTTAATAATAATAGTAATAAAAAAAAATTGTCCAACCCATGGGTTCAACCTGACCCATGTGGGTTGGGTTGGACTTATGTGATGGGTTGGGTTAGGTTGAATTTTTTTTAACTCACCATGGTGAGTTAAGAAAAAAAATCCCCTTAACTCGACCCAACTCGACCCGACCTATGCACACCTCTAGTTTTCCCTATTTGGGATTTTAATTTTTTTTGTTCAAAAATACCCCTACACCCCTATGTGAGTTAGGTTGGACTTATGTGATGGGTTGGGTTGGGTTGAATTTTTTTAAACCCACCATGGTGGGTTGAGTAAAAAAATCCCCTTAACCTGACCCAACTCGACCTATGCACACCCCTAATTTTTCCTCTTTGGGATTTTAATTTTTTTGGGTTCAAAAATACCCCTACACCCATATGTTTAAGTAGAGACAAAACTAAAGTACAATCCAATAAAAATACAACTTTAATTCCAACTAAAACATTGTCTAAAAAATAGGGCCACTGTTTTGTTAATTTTTAAATTGTTTTATCCACTTATAAATTAGATTTTCAAAATAAAAATTATATATATAAAATAATAGCACAGGTTTTTTTTTTTTTTTTTTTGCTACAATATAAATGTGTAATATTTGTTCATTTTTTGAAACTAACCTCATGACACTCCTCGTTGGATTAGTAATTCTAAGGGTACGTTTGGTACATTGAATGGAGATTACGATAAGAATTGTAATATTTATTACTATAAATAAAATGTGTTGTAATGTAATAACTAAACATATTTATTAGTTTGGTTGTGAGTTATAACATTAGAATGAAACTTAACATTTATATTAGGAAATTTCTTACTCATACAATTATATCTTCTTAAAATTTGTTATTTTTAAATTTAAGAGAGATATGTGTTATTTTTTTTATAATTTTTTATTTTTATAATTGTTAGATGTATATGGAAAGTTTATTTACTTGGAAATATATTAAGTTTTGAAATTATTGCAGTTATTAAGGAATAGTTAATACAATCTCTTAAAGAGGAATAATTATTTCTCATTTTGAAGAATAACTATTCATAAGGAATGATTGTTCCTTGTAATAAAAACATAACCAAACTAAAGGTACGTTTGGTACACTGAATGAGAATTACGACAGGAATTGTCATATTTATTACTAGGAATAAAATGTGTTGTAATGTAATAACTAAACATATTCATTAGTTTGGTTGTGAATTATAACATTAGAATGAAACTTAACATTTATTTTAGGAAATTTCTTACTCATACAATTATATTTCTTTAAAAATTGTTATTTTTAAATTTCAGAGAGATATATGTTATTTTTTATGATTTTTTTATTTTTATAATTGTTTGATGTATATGGAAAGTTTGTTTAAGAAATAACTAATACAACCTTTTAAAGATGAATATTTATTCCTCATTTTGAAGAATAACTATTCATAAGGAATGATTATTCCTTGTAATAAAAACATAACCAAACTAAAGAATAACTAAACAATGTGAATAACTATTACATTACAGCACCTATTTCAATCTACCAAATATGCCCTAAAGAATAATTAAACCATATGAATAACTATTACATTACAGAGCCTATTACAGTTTACCAAGCATGCCCTAAATGTGTAATATTAATGAGAAAACGTGTAAACCTCAAATTTGAATGAATGAAAAATTATGACACTATTAAAAAAAAAAAGCCTCATCGCACGCGCGAAGCGCATGTGACGAGGCTAGTGTAATATAATAATTGTCTCATACTTAATTATGGTGGAAGGACTGGGAAATTTTAGGGTTGATTATGGCACAGGCTAGGCTACTCCTTAATTTTAGCCATAACCTTGTTTGTGGTCAAAAGGATGTTGATTTCACTATCATGGGCAAGATTGGGGGAAGGTACCTTGATAATGGCAAGGGTTTCAGCCTCTAGTAATTAATTCCCGGAGGACATAGCTCGTGTAGCTAATGCCTCGCTTTCCTTTTGGGAAACGTACACATCGCTCATTCGGTTATATGATTATCCCCTCATTGCTCCTCAAGTTGAAAGCGTATTGAGGATAGAAGGGCAGAGCTCTCATATTCCCAATTGAGAAGATCGTTCATATAACTGGGCTTGTCAAGCCAAACATTTAATTGACCATACAATTAGATTTCTTATAAATTTTTTTTTTTTACTATACGATTAGATGATCTTGTTCCATCAAATAATACAAATCTCTACACCATAATAAACATGTATAACTTTCAAAATTTGTTTAAATTCATGAAGTAATATGCAATTAATATTATTAAATATATAAACTTTTTTTTTTTGAGAAATTAAATATATAAACTTAATAATAATAAATCGATTTTCATGAAGAAAAACATTCCACATTTCCACTCATAATTTTTAGTATTATTGTCTCTATAGTATAAGAAACCCTTAGCCCATGACTGGTCTAAATTGTTACAAACGGTCACACTGTCACATTATTTGTAATGCAGAATTGTCACATTGTACCCAATCACTGCATCCATTTGGTTCATTGAATAAGTCCTAGCAAAGCAATACCCACGAGCAAGTCTGAAAATCCCTGTGCCTCCAACAATTGGCATTTCCCTCACTTCATTCATCACTGGATTCCTTCCCACCACGCTAAAAGAGCTGCCATTATATGGTCCACTGATGAACCCATATGTCAGTGTCATGAGAAGGCTGAACTCGTTGTGCTGTGAGGCCATGGCATAGATCCCTTGAGCACGTCCAATCACTGTTGAATTTGGGTTGGGTGTGACTGTTAGCGGGTTGTCCATGACTGAAACAGACCCAAACATGGCTGCTATTGGGTCTGAACCAGTGTAGTTGGACAACCGGCGAGCAACTTGGACTGCAGTTGGTTTTGGGCCACCAACTATGTCATGCATGTAGAATTGGATATGGGTTTTTTTGTGTTTCAAGGCCTCTGCGTCTGTGGTGCATGAAGCAACAAGAACAGCAATGAGAAGCACAAGTTTGCTAGGTACAGCCATGGTTAATACACTCAAGAGAAAATTGTTTTAGATGTAAGTTTAGAGAAGAAAGGTATATTCATATATGTAGTGGGGAACTTGGTTCCGTGTTGACCAGGATTTTGCAACATTTTCCAAGTTGTGGAAACATCTTTTCTATTTAGAATAGTGCCAATGACTTTAGGCTCTATGCCTCCGCGCATGTTGGAATGAAATTGGCCATTTGTCAAGTTTCCAGTGGTTGAGTGCCCATTTTGTTGAAGATTAAACCCAAATCAGGGGCAGGTGGATGTAGATGGCTGTATGTTTTTCCTAGTTTTCTAGTGTCTTTATTGGATCGAAGCTTCTCTCCTTCCTTTACTTCCTTATGATTCTAGCCCATGAAGCACGATAAAGAAGAGGAAGATTTCAAAGTCATACAGTGATACAACCCACCTAATCTGCTTGAAGTCTACGTAGATTAACTTGGAATTAATGAGTGTATCATTTTTGGGACAATTCAAAGCCTGGAGTTGGAACTTGAAAGAGGGGGCAAACCCCACCACACAAAAGTTACAGAGAAAACTCCAAACTTCCAATTGTTCTTGATTGTTCTATTCTCTGTATTTTTTTATTATACAAAATTTAGAAGCTGCTAAAAAGCACTCTTGGTACATTATATTACAAACAATCCACATCCAATGAAATTTAGGTGCTATAACAATCGAATTATAATTTAAAAAGAAAAAAAAAATTGTATTTGTGTTTTGACGGATGTACTGATTTTCTTGTCATTTCAACCTTAAGCAATAATTATGAACATATAAAAGTGACTAGTCTCTTAATGAGAAATTATAGACCATTCACATTTGGGCGGCCTAAAAAGAGCTTCAATGGGATAAAAAATCTTTTGAAAAATTTTCAACCCATTTGACAATTTTGTTAAAAGATTATTTATTTTCATAAAATTAAAATAAGAGTTGGAATCTTTTATTTTAGGTCTAAAACAACGTCATTTTAGTATTTTATATATATATATATATATATATATAAGAAACAAAGCTAAACTTGAAACAACATTATTTAGATTATATAATTTTTACCTCTTTTTCTCTGTGCCGCATGTTTGAATCTCTCTTATCTCAACCTCATAAAATTTTCGCTAACACTAACAGTGTGTTTGGTTGGGGTGAATTTAGGAGGGATGAAAAACATAGGAAAGAAAATGTGGATTTTCCATTGTTTGGCAAGAGAGGAAAACTGGGGAGAGTGGAAAACCTGGAGAAAATTTTCTCTCCGGGTCCACAAATTTTTGTCCTCCCAAATCGGGAGGAAAAGCTGGGGGAGAAAAGTGCTCTCCCAGCACTTTTACCATATTGCCCTTTGCCTCTGAATCTGTCAATTTTTTTTCCCTTCTCACTGCCTCTGTTCTGCTTCGCATCCTCACGGTCACGGTCACGATCTGCTAGACTGCTTCTGGGTTTTTTTTTTTTTTTTTCCCCTCTGTCTTGGTCTCGCCCTCTTTGCTTCAGTGGCTTCATCAATCATCAGGTATTGAACTTATCTTCCTTTCCTTTTGCTTTTGATTTTTGATTACTTGATTCTGAATTTCTGAAATCTGGGTTTTTTTTTTTCTTCGGTTCGTCCTCTGTGCTTGCTTCATCAGGTATTTTCATTATTTTCCTTTTGTCCTTTGCTTTTGATTGATTCCGTTGGAGATCAATTCTTTTAATATGATTATTTTTGTTCTGTTTGCTGACCACGTTGGCTTGTGGGCAAACTTTTGTAGCCTTCATCATTGCTGACCACGTTGGCTTGTGGGGTGAATGTAGTGAAAATTTGCTAAGTGCCTTTTTGTTGGTTACAAACTTTTTTTGTCCAATTAAATTTATATGATTACTATTGTAATTTTTATATTATAATCATAAAAATAATAATACAAATTTATATATATGATGTGGTAAATTTTATATTATTTAATGAGTATAAATAAATATATTTCTTACCTATTATGTAAGAAGGGCATAATAGTCAATTTATATAAATTACATTTTTCATCCTCTCATTTTTCTCCTTAACAAAACAAAAGAGTTTTCCACCTTCCCAATTTCCACCCCTCCAACCAAACACATAAGTGAGAAAACTAAATATTTTCCATCCTCCCACAATTTTCCATCCTCCCACTTTTACACTCTTCCAACCAAACATAGCCTAAGTCTTGTGCTATTTGAGTTCGGTCTGAAGAACCTTAGTAATGCCTTGGGTAATATCACTGCTCAGCAACAATCGACATCTAGCGCAAGTTCCAAAGCACCTATTTTCAAAGTGTGACCCTCTTTTGTCAAGAATAATTTAAATGAGGCCCTTTCACACAAGTGGTGGGGAAGGTAATCATTAGTGGTACTCTGAGGCAAGGTTATAAATAGAAGAACTACATAAGAGCAAAGGGTTAGATACTAGAGAGGAAGGACTAGGAAAGTAACTAAGCATAAATAGTAAAATGTTTGGTTAGAGAGGTCAGCTACTTTAACTGGCCTTTAGTCAACCTATTTAGGAACTACCCATTGTAGGATACTCAAAAACCCACTAAAATAAGTAAATTGTGAGCCAAGTTACAAGGTTGGCCATTAGCAGGGGATTGGGCATGCGCGCGCACACACATATATATGGCCCGTTTAGTAAGAGATTTTTAGAAATATTATTGTTATTTTATAAAAATACGTATAAGGGAAAAAGTGTGTAAAATTATGTGTAATGTTGTTTAAATATTGAAAATTATTATTTAAACAACAGTAACAAACACCTTGATAATCATCTATGTCAAAATATCAGCAAAATATCTTCACTCTTAAAAAAAATTAAAATAAAAATAAAAAAATTTTAAAAAAAATAAAATAAAATAAAATATAAAACTTTAAAGCGTTTCATGTGTGGAAACTATCACAGACTCACCTCTTTGTCTCTAAGTAATTCTTGTGCCACACCAAAAGGCACAAGAATTTTTCCTTTTGTCTCTCAATTATTGTACTCTATTTGCAATGTGATCAGTTGCTTTCCTCCATCATTTCGGCCAGCGCACATGACATACAGCAAGAGCAATAATAGTACATTACTAATTTTGATTCTCAAAAAATAAAAAATAAAAAATAAAATATAAAAGTCTAATAAAAATTGAGGATCTGTTTATTTTGCTAAAATTGAAATTTTTTTTTTTCTGAAAGTATTATAAACAAAGGTAAAAATTAGCCGAAATAGTATGGTAGGACCAATGAATAGTGCCAAAAAGTACATTAAGGTCCACAAATAATACAAAAAATAAACTGAATAATAAAATAAGCTAGTTGAACAAAATTATTAATTGCTAAAAGTAGCAAGCAATGGTTGGATGATGGAGGCATTGCTTGAATTACTTTCTCCATTATTGTTGTTTTCAGACACTGAGGGCTTTTCTTCACCTAACTGTCTCTGTTCACCTTTTCCCCACACAACAAGGTATAGTCCAGTTACGATAAAAATTGCTCCAATAATCCTGCACATCAAAACAATGAAAAATAATATTTAACAAACACTATTGACATGGATCAAGGGAAGTTACCTAGGTTTATTATCATTATTATTATTATTATTATTTCATGTGTTAAGTGTGGACACACTTAAAAAATATGGATAGCACTTGTGAAATTATGGATACTTTATGTGTAAGAAAATTTAGATGATTAAACTTTTGGCAGAGAAACATTCAAGGAAAAAAAATTAAATTATTTATTATTATTATTATTTATAGATAAGATTTCAACCTATGACATTTACTCCATGATAATTGCTCTTATCACCACTTTAAGGCTTCCATCAATTTTTGCGGTGTAAGTGGGTTTAAATCACAAATCTCTAATTCAACGACAAAAATTTTTATTAGTAGAACTAACTGATGATAATTGTTCTTATCACCACTTTAAGACTTCCATCAATTTTTGTGGTGTAGGTGAGTTTGAACTCCAAATCTCTAATTTAACGATAAAAAACTTTACTAGTAGAGCTAACTGGAACCTACTAAAATTAAATTGATTAGTAGGCAGAGTGATAAGACCTACCCTCCCAAGTAGAATTCTTTGCCTAAAGCAACGGCTTCTATTATAGCAACAAGCAAGGTTTGTAGAGGTAGATACAGTACTGATACAAATAACGATCCTGCCTTGTCAATTACATATATTTGTATTGCATATGTCATTGCAGAAGCCACCAATCACTGCAACCACCAGTCTGCTCTATCATCCCATTAATCTTTACCTTGATAATGAATAATCTTACTCTAAATTGTCACAGTAATGCGACGAACACAACTTATTTTACAACAAATTTTACATTTGATGAAGTAATGGTTGACTATGAGTGATGAACATAACTGACACTCATGACTCATACGCTTATATCACCTTAGTGATTATAAAATTTGTTGTAACAAATGTAATGTCAATGTATTGTCATGATAGTCACGAAACATGCTAAGATTGCACCTATGATCAAAATACTGAAATAAGTGCATGATTGATCAATAAGGCTATACAAATGACAGACAATCATGATATAAGTTAGACTTAAGGATCGTATAGAAAATAGTAAGGAGATCATCAGTTGAGTTAGCTACCCAGGCTTGGGAGTTTCTCTCAAAGACTACTGCTGTCACCAGATACTGAAGAATACTAAAGAAGTAAGCATACGAGGCAATCGAAAGCCGAGCTGAATACTTCTTTAAGAGTGGTGTTTGTAAGATAATCCAACTAGACCAACAAAGGCAATGACCAATAAGAGAGATGCAACCTAAAGTCCAACTTGTCACCTTTACATTTCCTAAGGAAAGTAAGAAATATGATTGGTGTGACTGTAAATTCGATCCAAATAGGGCTGGTCCCTTGTAAAGAGTAATCACAAGAGATCCAGCAACAGTAGAAATAGTTCCAAGCACCTTAGCTATACCATCTTTCCTTTTCAAATGTACTTGCTCCATTCTGCAAAATAAACATTGGTGCTTAGTGACCTATTTCACTGAAGATCTTAGATTTGGGAAGAGATAAGAAGATTGATGATTTCTCTTGCCCAAATAATGCAGCCATGAGAAAGCTTATAGCAGGAATTGAATTTTCTGTTGCAGAAGCAAAGGTGGCTGAAGTGTTGTTCAAACCCAGATAATAGAATTCTTGATTACATGTTAACCTGCCAGAATTGGAAGCCAAAATTATAACTAGGAAAAACTTTGCATATCATACGTTAATCTAGAATTCCTTCCATTATATATATATATATGTGTGTGTGTGTGTATGTGTGTGTGTGTATATATATATATATTAGCAAAATAAGAGAAAGCAATAATAAGGCGGTAGAACCAGCCAAGCAGTTTATAACAAAATAATTCAAAGTAAATAAAAGCAATTTAGAACCGTCCGGTATGGCGGTAATCCGTCCAAGGTGGCGGTAGCAACAAGTAGTATAATGAACATAATGAACATAGAGTTAACTGAAAATACTTCTTTATTGAAAGTAGAGTTAAACACTTACAGTAGTAGTATTGAATACAAGATCTCAGAATAGATCAACAGTTACAAAGCTTGAACTAGTCCTAGTTACAAGGTTTGTAGGAACAAGGTAGTAGTAGGTGAATAAGGTAGGTGAATAAGGTAGATAACAAAGAACTCTCTCAAAGAAGGCTGCCAGGAAAGAAGGAGCTCTCTAGAGAAAATTCTACCAAAAAACTTCTGATTCTAATCTAAAGGGACAGCCCCCCTTAAATAGGCAAAATTCGGAGTGAACAGTATCATGAACAGTAAAAAGTGAACAGTAATCCGTGAACAGTAATTTTTCTTACTTTTTGACTTGAAGTCTTCAGCAAATTTGGAATATTTGATAGAAATGCTTCTGACTTGGAGGTGACAAAAAGCAAGAAGAATCATTAGTGCTGCATGTAGGAGTAGGAGAGAATATATGCATAATGTCTTTTTGACTAACCAAAGTAGGAGTCATAAATAAAGAACACCAATCAATTTTGTCAGACGCATGGCCTTGTACAGGAATATCAAAGTAAGAGCAGGAGAAAATACAGTGAATTGCTGCAGACACATGGGAATATACTGTAATTTCTCAGCAGGAGCACGTGAATAGTGTAGCATTTTTAGCCATTGTGCAAGCCAGAAAAATAGAGAAATCAATCATCTTGTGAAGAATCTTCAACATATTCATGCTCATGGTAGGTAGCATACTGGTTACAAAATCCACAGTATAGAAGTGGCTCAACAACAGGATTTTTTGTAAGGAACATTCTTGGATTAATATGACCAGCTCTTTCTAGATGGCGAACAGTAGAAACATAAGGTTTAATGCCAAAAACATGAATTCTTTTTGTATTTCCTATGAAATGGTAGTTTCTCCATAATTCTTGGATAACATCAAGAATTTGATTATTGAAATAATTTCTCCAGCATGTTGCAAGAGCAGTAGGATTTTCGAATGAAAGGAAAGAATTTCCCTTATACCATTGCCCTTGATGAGTAAAACCATTAATGAGAACGAGATGTTTTGAGGGTTGGACTTCCATCCAATCATCTTGGACCCAATTTGGTAAAGTGCTCCAACATCTGATGGAAACAAAAGGGCTAGCAAGTTTTTTAACAACTTCTTGAATTATTTGTGGGAACTGGCTAATTTGACTACGACTCGTTAACTTGATGAGCCTGATAAAACCAAACTCAAACATCTGGGATAGCCAACTAGGATCTCTGTCAACATTGTCATTTTCTGTTCCATCTCCATAGTTAACAAGAAGTCCTGGAAATGGATGCATTTGCTCATACACTCTGAGACTGTTTCCAAAGTGTTTCTTCCATTCTAGCTGGATAAGGACATTATCATCATTAGAATTAGGAATAGTGGCAGTAACAAGTTTTTCGAAATATTTCAACCATAGGTCAAAAGACCCAAACATTGCCTTGCTTTCCAGAATACGAGATTGTATATCTATTGGCAAGTTGGCAACAACACTTCTTAGCTGAGATTGGGCCTTAGGACTCAATCTAGCATAATCAGTGCCCATTAAAGTCATTCTATCCTTTGAATGGATATCCTCTTTGCCAAAGAGTTGACTAATATAGGCTTCAAGGTGAATCCTAAGAGCCTTATTTTCTGAAACAGGAGTATTTTCTGTAATAAGGTCAGTTTTGGAAATAGGGTCAGTTTCTGAAATAGGGTCGGCATGGTATCTTACACAAGACGCATTTTGGACAGCAAGGTTAACAATATGAATTTCGATGGCTTGAAGGGTTCTTTTAAACAGGCTACGGTGGTTTCCAATAAAGGAGGCTTGAAGATTATCAATAATAAATTTAATAGGCTCGGGAAGTCCGGAATAGATTCCATTGTGGAATTGTAATTTTTTGGATAAAACTTCCTGTAAAACAATTATTATATCACCACTGGAATATGTCACCGTTGCCGGGACAAATCCTTGAAGGGATGTTGATCCACTGGATTTTACCCCAGAAGATGCGCCTTCATGCATTTTTAAAGATCGTCTCGCTGAGAGCCTTTTTCTTTGGGAATAGTCCTGTACAGAAGCTTTTCCCTTTTTCCTCTTGGAGGAGGAGGGAGCCATAATAATCCACTTACTAGTGGTATAAATATAAATATTACTATTATCCCACTTATTAGTGGTATTTATCCACGCATCATTGCCTGATTCCTGCAAAGAATCACTAAAAATATTAGGGTGATTGGCAATAGTTGATAATTTGGCACTATTAACATTATCATGAAAATTCAAACTCATCTGTGGTTCATGAACATAATTATTAATAGGAAAATCACAAGATAATCTAAAGCATTATTAATGTCAATTTCAAGTTTTGAAGCAAATTCAAATTTTACTTTCTATCCGAAAGGATCAGCAGTAATTCCATCATGTTCAACAAGAAAGGGATACAAAGCATTTATAAATGGCAACCCAAGAATCACTTTATCAGTCATATTTTTTACTAGAATAGAAGGAATATTGAAACAAACATTATTATGACAAATATGAACATCATTCAATTCATATTTAATTTTCATTTGAGAACCATTAGCAGAAACCATTCTTTCAGTTGATTTTTCAAAATATTTAGGACGAATTAATCCTTCCTGAATACAATTCTTATCAGCACCAGAATCAATCATAGCAATAACAGTGAAACAATAATCATTTGAAACAACAATTTTCACTTTTGTGAACCATTTAGGGGGAAATATGTTGTTAACAAAAGCAAGTT
The DNA here is from genome assembly GCF_002906115.3 of Quercus suber. Lineage (NCBI taxonomy): Eukaryota > Viridiplantae > Streptophyta > Magnoliopsida > Fagales > Fagaceae > Quercus > Quercus suber. The sequence goes on along the minus strand of NW_027069630.1, from coordinate 547,299 downwards.
GAGAATCATTACCTTTATCAGAAAGAAGAGCCTATTGACTGGATTCGTCTCCATCTATGTGCTCATCTTGTTCATTATCAGATTTATTTTGGTCAATATTTTTATCAATTTTTAACATTAACAATTCTTGTTTAAGATTATGGTTATCATTTTTCATAATCTGAAAATCATTTTTTAAATCACTTATCTCTTGTTTAACAATATTAAGTTCATGTTGAAGATCGTTAACAGTTAAATCTTTGGATTTCTTTTTATTAAATCTTTCCAAAGTTTCTTCAAAACTTATGGTTGATTTAAGTTTTTTACTAGTTTCTTCCTTTAACAAGTTTTTCTTAAAGTTATTCAAATATTCTCTTTGTAAATCAGGGTTTTCAATTTGACTTATGATTTTAATCAACAAATTTTCATTTTCTTCACTTTTAGTGAGAGTATTAACAGAGTTAATAACATTACAACATGAATCTCTACAGCCAAGTTTAATATTAGGAGAATCAGAAGATTCATCAGCAGAATGATAGTAAGAATCAGATGAAGAAGAAGAAAAATCATCTTCCAAAGAATCAGACGAATTGCTTGATTTAAGGATTCTGAATAATTCTTCTTGATTATTATTTCCAATGTTTAACATGTTAAACTTATTTTTCAACTTACCAGGTTTTTGTTTACAATTTTTACTAAAATGACCAGGTTTTCCACAGTTGAAACATTTACCTTTTCCAGATTTTTGGTTAACATATCTTTTCGAAACATTTTTCTTTTTAGCATAAAAATCATTAGTTCTGTATTTTTGGTATTTTTTGTGACTTTTATCATGTTTTTTACCCTTTTGCCTGGAAGGAGCAATTGGGGGTAAACCATATTGTTCACAAAAATTACCCATTTCATATTTAGCTTTTCTTTTATTTTTTAATTGGTGTTTTAACAATTTTTCATCATTGCACATATTAATACCAAGTTTCGTTGATCCTCAAAGGTGGTTGAATATTTTGAAAGCTTATTTTAACAGTACCATCAAGATATTGTTGAATATTTGTGAGATCTAGCTCATCAAAAACGGGTTTAGGAATAGGGGATTCTTGTTCCAACAACCATTCATTAGGAAGCTTAACATCTTGCCATTGGNAGCAATACCAACCATGGACATATGTCCCATTTTGTTAATAATTTCTTGTTCAGAAAAACCATCAATATTCCATTCGTAAATTTTATCAGCAGAAACAGAAAATTGAGTTTGAAAAGGTCTTTCTTCAAACTGAATATCAGGAGGAGTAGGTCTTGAATACCAATTTTTTGTGAGAAACATGGGTTTGGAAGAACTTCCAACAAATATTTTAATTTCTGGGAAATCATTGTCAAAAACCTTTTTAGCAGAAACAGAAAAAATAGTATCAGAATCTGTATTTTCATCAGAAACAATTTCTTTTTCATTTCTTGAAATAGTACAAGCAGCATGAGTACTTGTAGAATTACCCTCAGTTTTAACTTTTAAATCAGCAAGTATTTTTTCAACAGTGTCCAAGGTTGATTGAGAAGATTAAACTTGAATTTGTTATCAAAACTGGGTAAATTAATCAAAGGCTTCTCAGTCTTAACAGAAATGGATTTTTCAACAGAAGCAGGTTTTTCAATAGAAACAGTTTTTTCAACAATTTTTTCTTCAATACGGTCAAGCTGTTGACCAATGATATGCAAAGACTCATTAGTGAAATTGTTTTGTTCAATAAGACTAACAATAGGAGTTTTATCATCAGCAATTTTGAAAGGAGTAGCTTTAACATCAGTTTTGTCAACAGTTATCAAAATAGTATCAAGAGGTGGATGACTAGACCTGACAATGGTTTTGTCATCTTTAACAAAATTTGATTTTTTTATCATGTTCAAATGATTTTTTGAAATTTCATCTTTTGAAACATAATAATTTTCAAGAAGATCAAAAACCAAAATATGCTTTTTCAATTGAAGCATTTTTTCTTTCCATTTTCTTTTAACACGGTCTTTTTCAGACTGAACAAAATTATTTTGGAAATATTTCCTTTTAGGTCTATTTTTTGGAAGCATGAACTCTTTGAATAAGGAAACCGTATCAATTTCAAAATTTTTATTTAAAACAGTCAGTACTCTCAAACGGTTAACATTATTGTCAATAGGAGGAAAATCAGAATCAGATGGACAAATAGATCCAGTATCTTCATCATCTTCATTGGCAGGTTTGCCATATGGAGAGGAAGATTCAGGCTTTGTAGAATAGTAAATAGAGCTTATTTGGGATTTATCACTTGAAACACCTTTTAATTTTAAATCAGAAGGTTTTTCAAAATTCTTTTGCAAAAAATCATTGAGATCTTGATCTCGTTTTGAAATACTTTCAGATCCAGCAAAGGAATGTCTTCCTTCGTTGATCCTCAAAGGTGGTTGAATATTTTGAAAGCTTATTTTAACAGTACCATCAAGATATTGTTGAATATTTGTGAGATCTAGCTCATCAAAAACGGGTTTAGGAATAGGGGATTCTTGTTCCAACAACCATTCATTAGGAAGCTTAACATCTTGCCATTGGATCATTTTTGGAACTTGAACTTTAGCATCAGGAGTTGAACATTGAATTAACATAGTTTTACCAGAAGGTTCTCTATGATTTAAACAACCAGGATTTAATTGAGTACCCAACAATCTGTAACATAGGTTAGATTATCGTAATCAATAGAATCATTTTTACCAACAATTTAATTGAGTACCCAACAATCTTTGCCAATATATATATATATATATATTCTTATATATACTTATATATATTCAAATATAAATATATAAGAATACTTTGCAGAATATGGACTGCAAACACACACACACACGCGCGCGCGTATGGAAGGATTGGTTAAAGCAAAACAAATTAATACACATATCAGCAAATAATAAATAGAGTTTTCTACAGGCATAATCATGAAGCAAAATAAAAACACTCTTAGCAAGATTTTGACTAAGAAAACTCAACTCTAACTCACACAACCTTGTTACCCAATTATGCTACAAATTTGAATGATTTGGAATGTGAGTCAAAGTAGTCATTCTTTGGAGGTTGCAAAGTGTGTGCTTTAGTATTTTTTAAGGGAGGGAAATGATTTCTAATGATGCATGTTAATTCTGCTATGTATTCTTTACTTTCTTTCTTCTCTCAAATGTCACTTTCTTTCTCTTTTCTCTTTTCCATCTTCTTTCACTTTCAAATCACCATTCAGATTTCCTTGGTGTTCTTCTTCTTCCTCTTCCACTTGTTCCTATATTCATGGGTGTCGTTCCTTTTATACCCAAGATCAAGCGTAGGCGGTTTTCCTTCTTTACCCATATTTTCACCAACCATTTTGTTTGTTGTAGGCATTTAGCTAACACCCACAACGTATCATTCTGACCGTGCGTAAGTGGGTTCAATTCCACTACCTTCTGGCCGCTGGTAGTGGGTTTAGTCCTTCTACTTGCTTAGTGACAAACTTCTTTCCTCTTTTAGGGTAAAGGCCAACATGCCACAATAACCTTGCCTCTCTCTTTCTCTTTCTCATCAATTCTTTAACATGCATCAGATGGTTCTCATCTATCTTCTTTCCATTTTTGGCAAAGATACTTTCCCAGCAAAGCATATTCCCAAAAGTGGTATCTGCAGGATCCCAAATCTAGGTCCTTTCCCCCTCCACCAAACCACACCTTCTGCACCTCATCGGTTGTGGACCTTACTCCCTTGCATGGCTGGGATGCAGAAGAGCAAAACCCAGACCTTACATTACTCATCTACCTTGCTACTTTTGTTTTTTCTCTGATTTTGAATTTTTTCTCTTTCATGTGTTTTCGGCCGCTGTTGCTTTTGTTTTTCTTCATTGTGCCTCTTACTAGAGATAAGTTTGGCTTCTTATCCTTTTATACAAAAGGATTTGGGCCTTTGTGGGCCAAATAATGTTTACCAGATCAAATGGGTCTTAGACCTAATTTGCCTTAGTCTACCAAAGTCATTTTGCAAAAGATCTGTATTCTGCAGAAAGTCTGTATTTTGCTGCTAGTTGCTTTTCCTTGCATTTCTCTCTCAACCTAGACGTAAGTCTAGACTTTTATTTCTTTTTTGTTTCTTTGGTCTTTTTGGTGGGTCTTTGGGCCTTGCTTTTTATTAGGTTTTCTTCCTTATGGGTTTTTGGGTACAAATTTGCAAAAACGGGTATCAACATAAATCAAATAAACTAATTACTCACTTATACATGTAAGAACCAAACCAATAGTGAAACTAAACAAGCTATCAAGTTATGCAGGTCTTCTTGCACAACTAAAAATCAAATAGTCTATGAAGATGAAATAGGAGGTATGTAATCAACAATTTTGGCAAGATTAAGTTCTACAAAAAGAACAAAACACTCTTAACTATTTGAAAAAACAATTTGTGTTCATTTAACAAAAGGTCTTGGTAATTGCATCCACACCAAAATAATAAAGCAAAATTTGAGACAGAGAAATCAATGGATAAAATTGGAAAATTTGGGTGAATTACCTTAGAAATTTGATCCTCATTAATGTGGGGTATTTGAAAAGAAGAAAATGAATAAGATTGTTGAGACGGTGTGCTAATATGTAGGACTATAATTTTTCATCTTGCTAGAAGATTTTGATTTGCAAAAGTATATTTGAATTTTTTTTTTAAGTGGTTTGTACAATCTAAATAAAAAAGGCTTCTCATGACCTAGCAGTTTGATCCAGAAAATTAAGCCAATAGAGAGTACCTTCTATGGTCGCTTCTGGTTGAGAGAGAGGACTTTTGACTTACAGAATTTCTAGGGACATTGGGGGTAGAATGGTTATAAAGGACAGGGGAAAGGAAGAGTCATGTATCATTTGCAATGACAATAAACAAAAGCCAAAGCCAATCTTTGAATAGAGTAGGCTTGTTTTTACCACAGCTTGTTTTCAATCATGGCCAATTATATGTTGCAATATCTAGAGTCATTAATAGAAATGGTCTTAAAATCTTGATAGTAAATGACAAGAACCAAACACAGTTCCTTGCTAAAAATATTGTGTACAAAGAAATATTTTCCAATTTGCCAAGAGGTATATGATATCCTATTTGTAAGCTTTTATTGATCTACAAAGGCATACTGGTTTTATTTTACAATGATTTTAAAAAAAAAAATTAAGTAAAACTTCCATTATCATTTGTAATAGTTTATCTAATATAATTACATTTTGTTGTAGCTGTCTGGTATAACAATGTCCAAAGGATACAACTTTCTTGATCAAATATCTAATGATAAGGAGACATGGAGAATTAGAGTCAGAATACGTAGAATGTGGAAAGCAGTGAATAAGAGAAGTGGAAATAACCTCATCAGTCTTGACATGATGATCTTTATCAATGAAAAGGTTATTATACTCCACAACAACGAAATGTTTGAATCTTTTGAATTATTTTATTTTATTATTACCATAAAAATGAAAACATTAAAAGCTCTAATTAAAAAAAAAGGTATCAATGACCAATCATATAATTGACCATTAATAATAAGAACATAAACAATAAAAAAATAGCTAACATTTGTTAAGAGAATTAAGTTGTTAAAAATGTCTCACTTCGTTAGCAGCAAAGTTTCCCAATTTTATGACAATCTCATGTTAACATTTATTTTTATTTTTTTTTACACCAAACGCAAGACACATGGTCATTTTCTTGCAACTAAACAGGTGTTAAGCAAAGCAAGAGGGAAAGAAAGGAGCAAGCAAACCTTAGGAATGCTTAGAATGCATTTTGCAGAGCATAAACCAGGACCATTAAAATTGTGAAGAAAAATAAAATTGGAAGAGAAGGAGAAGTCCTATATAAGATACAAAGATACCCAAAAGCATGCATCATTGATCTCGAGAGATCCCTTTCAAATTCCATAGTATTCATTGAAAAAGTAAGGGGAGGTGTACATGAAGTAATCCTAAACTGGTGTGGTAAGATGTACCATTAGTTGTATAGGAGTGGAATTTCAGTTTCTAATATGCATTTGATTATGGAATTTTGGTTTTCTGATTTGAGGAAAAAATGAACGGTTGGATTAGGGGAAGTGAATAGGCAGGTTCTTATTGATATTCTCATATTCCAAAAGAAACGTAGAACTGTAGAAGGAGAATTGAATCTTGAAATAGGTGGCTATTATATGATATTAAAGAAATACAGTGATTTAATGAGAATGAACACTTAAAAAAATAATTATGGTATGGTCCTCACATAAACTTAGACACATGGTGTAAAATTAAACTATAATTTTGAAATTCTAATTGAGCTTTCTTTGAGCTTTGCTTATATATATATATATATATTAGAGGCGTGTGTTCCTCAAAATAAAAAAATAAAAACAAAAAAAAAGATTTGTGTATCATGTGAGAATATTGCTAGTTAAAAGTTAAAATCCACACGCGTGCTCAGACTCAGATGCTCTTCTATTTTTTTTGGAAAAAATTTAATAATTTGTATCTATTATTGATGAAGTATAAATTCGTCAGTCAAGGTTGTCAGACGGAAGCAATCTCCAGCCTTGCTCAAAAGTGGTCACTGGTGTGGTGCCTGCCACAACGCCTCCGATACCAAAGTTAGTATAAGAAATTCAATATATCAGAATAAAAGAAAAGGACTATTTGTATATGTTTCTTTTGTACCTTCTACTTGGCAATGTGTGAGCTTTATATATGCTCTCATAATCCCTAGCCATTGGGGTAGTTATGGAGGTCTTAAGGCTCCCCTTGGTAACGACTAGTGAGTGTAATGTGGCTTTGATGTGCTCCAACAGCTCATACAGTTGGTCTCGTAACCGTTCTGGGTGTAATTGCGCTGTATTGAATGGCATGGTCTTCTTCGTCAGTGACATGGGTCTTAACTTGTCTCGCCTGAGGGTGTCCTCGTCTGCACTGATAGGATCATCCATGGGAGACGGATTCGTTGGTCCTGTCAACTGCCCCCCCGATTATGTGTTCGTCATGACGTATCCTGACGATCATAGAATATGAAGGGTTACAAGTTGCAAATGACTCTTGGAGTTTTGCTTTGTATTAAGTGCGAAGTGGCGGCACTCCACAAATAGTGGTACACTTGGCACGTGCTTACTGGTGGAGTTAATGTTCCAATCGAGTAGAACTATTGGGTTTCCCGCCGGTCTTTCTGTTTTTCGAGTCTTTGTTTTTAGAGTCCTCTCCTTCTCATTTCTTTCCACTTTTCTTGAAAATTTTCAATCATTGCTTCTTCCCTGTTAGCCTTCTTCTATTATCCTCCTTCGAATTGGTGTGCTGTTTGGCAGTGCTTCCTTGGTTCGCCATTGTTCAAGGTATGTTCTCTTTCTTTTCTTGCCTTTCTTTTCTTTGTTTTGCTGTGATAGTGTTTCTGATTTCCCTCTTTTCCTTTCATTTTTCTTTTTATTTGCTTTCGATTTCCTTGGGGTTTAGTTATATTGTTCTTCCCTATGCTTCTTTTTGGGTTTTCATGGTTAGTAACTCTGAGGTTAGAGTTGCCTGTCCTTCAGTCTCTTTTCTTTTCGCACGTTTAGGGGGGTTTTTGGGTACTTTCCCAGGCTTTGAAAGCTTTGTTTTTGAAGGTAGTGGTCTAAGTGTGGTATTGACTGAGTTGTTGCCTTTGATTAGGCAATCAATTGATTGGTTCGAGGGTCAGGGGGAAAGGAAAAAACGATGTCTGAAGTTAGATCTAGTGATCTCGAGACTGAGTTGTCGTCTAGCAGCGATCCAGTGGAGGGGGATACAGTCGTCTCTACTCCTCGTGTTGTTAGGGCTTTTTATGCTCTTGAGAAGGTTTATGGGCTGAATGCCGAAACGGTGAGTAGATTCAAGGATAGGTTTCAATTTTCGGAGAGGGTTCGTGTTCGTCAGTCTAGTGATGAGGATAGAGCTTGTCACTTCTTTCCTGGTGATGTGTGCTTCTATGAGGCTGCCTTCATCTGTGGACTTAGATTCCCCGTCCACCCCTTCCTGATGGAGTTTTTAAATCATTTTGGGATTGCTCTTGGGCAGCTAATGCCCAATTCGTGGAGGATAGTGGTCAACTGTATGGAAATATAGTTGGCTGCTAACGGGGATATGATCGAGGTAGATGAGCTCGTCCACCTATACTGTTTGAAAGAATCCAAGGAATATGGATACTACGAGTTGAAACCTTGGGAGAGGAGGACAAGGATCGTTTGAGGGTTACCTTCGTCCTTCAGGTACTGGAAATCAAGATTTTTCTTTGTGTCTAGGGATGATTTTGTGACCCCCTCCAGCCAGGATTGGGGTGATATTCCGAGGTTGCTTCGTTGGTGGGGAACCCCGACTTTAGGTGCGTCAGTCTTTCTTTTTGTTGCTTCATTTCTGCTGCATTTGTTATTATTGTCAATGACTCATTTACCCTTTGTCTTTCGCAGTGAAGAAACGACTGAAGCTTAAGGGCAGGTACAAGGAACAGGTTAAGTAGGCGATCAAATGCGCCAAGACAATCAAGAGCTGGGACAACTTGGTAGACCCGCGGACCCTTGCTTTCTACCATCTTGGTTCTAATCCATCTTCCTTCGTCTTGCGCAACATTGAGATTAAAGGAAAAAAGAGTAAGTGTTGAACCCATCGGTACCATTTTTCTTCTTCCTCTCTCCTTTTTTTTTTTAACAAGTGTTTCATTCTGGCAAAAATGACGACCAAATTTAACAAAGATCTTTACGCGAAGATGAGGTCAAAGAAAGACAAGCCCCTTTCAAGCTTGGGGAAGAAGACAGTGCGCGTCACTAGGAAGGGTCCCCCCGTTGTCCCAGCTGCCTTTGTCAATCCTATTGTTTCTGTGGGCGAGACGACGAGGACAGCTTCTCCCACGACATCCATGGAAGAAATAGGCAGCACTCCTGTTTCCAAAAGGCCACAATTGTCTGAAAAAGAGAAGGAGAAAATTGATCCTTGTCCTTCTACAATTTGGAATGACGAGAAGGTGGCTGTGGACTGGGCCCATGAGGTGATAACTGTTGCAAATTTGAGGGTCTTGTCAGGCGTTCCTTTCACTGGGTTTGCGGCTCGCCATGTCCAGAAGCTCGTCCAGGTAGATTGTTTTGGGCAAAATTATTATTATTATTATTTTTTTAATGACGCTTCTGACCTTCTTTTCAAGTGTTAGGGGAGAGCCTTCACCTTACTTCTAAGTATTTTACTCAGGAGGCTAAGGTGGCATCCCTTACATCTAAGATGGAGGTTTTGGAAGTGGATAACTCCACTCTGAAGAAGGACCTTATCGACTCCATGGGCACGGCCAACACTTTGAAAGAGCAAGTCAAGAAACTGAATGACGATCTCAAGGTTGAGCGCCAATTGACTATAGAGAAGGATGAGCAGCTTCTTGGAGCCAGGGAGAGTCTCAAGACCATCGCTGCTAGGTTCGTTGAAGCCTTTCAAACCATTGACGAGTACAACACTCTGCTATTTAGTTGGTACTTTAAAGGTTTCGAGCTCCTGAGGCAATACCTTGTAAAGCATCCTTCTGGAGTGGATATGGAGAGGTTAGATCTGGAGGAGGTGGATCAGGAGACGGCCGCCGACAAAGCCACTCAATCTTATGCAACTGAGCCTAACGCCCCTGGTGACGCCCCTGCTACTGATGCTCTTACTGACAATGGTGCTGCCTGACCCTGATACTTAACAAAAAAACTTTTTCTTTTTGGATGCCCTCTATGTTTTGGGCAGTTATGTAAATCTAATTTTTGAACAATTTTATTTTCGTCTATTTTGGAAGCAATATTTTTAGCCCAGTGTTTATGGGGCTTTAGTTGTAAAAACAATGGTAATCTGCCCGTTTGTTTTGGGCTTTAATTTACTTTGCACTTACTTGCACTACATGTTCTTTAGTTTGAGATATGCTAGTGACGTCTTTTAATCGCCCACGTTGTTTATTTGACGAAACTTTGATTTTCCTTTCTTTTCTTTTCTTTTTTTGTCAGCACCTCCTTTGTCTATTGTTCTGTCAATCTCTCATAATTGGTACCTCTGTAGTACCTCATCTCCGTCTAGGGATCTTTTAATCGTCGGTATCTTAAATGCTTTGGGGATTCTTTTATCGTTGGTAACTTACATCCATCTAGGCGAAATCTTGTTACTTAGCCATTTTTGGCTTTTACTAATTTTAGGGGCTTTTTATCGCCAGTAACTTACATCCGTCCAGGCGGAATCTTGTTACTTAGTCATTTTTGGCTTTTACCCCTTTTAGGGGTTTTTTATCATCAGTAACTTACATCCGTCCAGGCGGAATCTTGTTACTTAGCCATTTTTGGCTTTTACCCCTTTTAGGGGCTTTCTATTGTCAATAACTTACATCCGTCCAAGCAGAATCTTGTTACTCACTGAGTTAGATCTGCTTGTCATGGAATCGTCAGCTGAATAATTCATTTATTAATTCTAATAATAAATACATTTAACTGTTACATCTATTGATGATATTTCTTCAACTGTTCGATGTTCCATGGTCTGGGGAGTCTCTGTTTGTCCAAGGTTTCCAGGTGATAGCTGCCCTGTCTGGAGTAATGAATGACTCGGTATGGTCCTTCCCACGTAGGGCCAAGTTTTCCTTGAGATGGATCTTTGGTTGCCAGGGTTACCTTGCGCAAGATGAGGTCACCTCTGTCAAGTCGCCTGAGTTTTACCCTTCTGTTGTAATAGTCAGTCATCTTCCATTGGCACTCTGTCACTCTGCTGCAGGCTTTGTCTCTTACTTTGTCTAGACAGTCCAGGTTAATTCGCAGACGGTTATCATTAGCTTCTTCATTGAATACTTCTCGCCTAGTGCTGGTTACTCCTACCTCGACTGGGATCACTGCTTCAGTGCCATACGTGAGTCTAAATGTGGTCTCTCCCGTCGGGGTTCTTGCAGTGGTTCGGTAGGCCCACAAGACATTGGGTAGTTCTTCTGGCCAAGCGCCCTTCACCTCGTCCAGCTTGGTTTTTATGATCTTGAGTAGCATACAGTTCGCCACTTCCGTCTGTCCATTCGCTTGTGGATGTCCTAGTGATGAGAACTGATTCTTGATGCCCAGGCCTGAACAGAAGTCCTTGAAGCCTTGGCTGTTGAACTGTCATCCATTGTCTGATATGATCATCCTTGGAATCTCGAACCTGCAAATTATATTCTTCCACACGAAGCTCCGGACCCTTGCTTCGGTGATAGTCGCCAATGGCTCTACTTCAACCCATTTCGTAAAGTAGTTAATGGCAACTAGTAAGAATTTTACCTGACCTTTGTTTAGAGGCAATGGGTCGATGATGTCGATTCCTTATTGTGCAAACGGCCATAGGGATGCTATCGTCGTCAGTCTCTCTGCAGGAAGTCGTTGGACATTCCCGAACCATTGACACTTGTCACACTTCTTTACGAACTCTATTGCGTCCACCTGCATTGCGTCACACTTTTTGTCTTTTACCCCTTTTACGGATTTTTTATTGTTAGTAACTTACAGCCGTCCAGGCGGAATCTTGTTACTTAGCCATTTTTGGCTTTTACCCCTTTTAGGGGGTTTCTATTGTCAGTAACTTACATCCGTCCAGACAGAATCTTTTTACTCGCTGAGTTAGATCTGCTTGTCATGGAATCATCAGCTGAATAATTCATTTATTAATTCCAATAATGAATACATTTAACTGTTACATCTATTGATGATATTTCTTTAAGTGTTCGATGTTCCATGGTCTGGGGAGTCTCTGTCCGTCCAAGGTTTCTAGGTGATAGCTGCCCTGTCTGGAGTAATGAACGACTCGGTATGGTCCTTCCCACGTAAGGCCGAGTTTTCCTTGAGATGGATCTTTGGTTGCCAGGGTTACCTTGTGCAAGACAAGGTTACCTATGTCAAGTCACCTGAGTTTTACCCTTCTGTTGTAATAGTCAGTCATCTTCCGTCGGTACTCCGTCACTCTACTGTAGGCTTTGTCTCTTACTTCGTCTAGACAGTCCAGGTTAACTCACAGACGGTCATCATTGGCTTCTTCATTGAATACTTCTCGCCTAGTGCTAGTTACTCCTACCTCGACTGGGATCACTGCTTCAGTGCCATACGTGAGTCTGAATGGGGTCTCTCCCGTCGGGGTTCTTGTAGTGGTTCGGTAGGCCCACAAGACATTAGGTAGTTCTTCTGGCCAAATGCCCTTCACCTCATCCAGCTTGGTTTTTATGATCTTGAGTAGCGTACAGTTCTTCACCTCCGTCTGTCCATTCGCTTGTGGATGTCCTAGTGATGAGAACTGATTCTTGATGCCCAAGCCTGAACAGAAGTCCTTGAAGCCTTGGCTGTTGAACTGTCATCCATTGTTTGATATGATCATCCTTGGAATCCCGAACTTGTAAATTATATTCTTCCACACGAAGCTCCTGACCCTTGCTTCGGTGATAGTCGCCAGTGGCTCTGCTTCAACCCATTTCGTAAAGTAGTTAATGGCAACTAGTAAGAATTTTACCTGACCTTTGCTTAGGGGCAGTGGGCCGATGATGTCAATTCCTTATTGTGTAAACGGCCACAGGGATGCTATCGTCGTCAGTCTTTCTGCAGGAAGTCGTTGGACATTCCCGAACCATTGACACTTGTCACACTTCTTGACGAACTCTGTTGCGTCCACCTACATTGTAGGCCAGAAATAACCTGTTCGAATAATCTTTCTTACTAGGGATCTAGGGCTAGCATGGTCTCCACAAATTCCCTCATGTATCTCTCCCAGGATGTACTTAGCTTCTTTTTCGTTAACACACTTCAAGTAAGGCATGGAAAAGCCCCTCTTGTAAAAGGTGTCATTGAAGATCGTAAATATGGCTGCCCTCTTCTTGATCTTCTTGGCTTCGTCTGTATTTGGGGGGAGGCGTCCGTCTTGGAGGAAGGATATGATGGGCGTCATCCAGCTGTCTATGCTCTAGATTGCAAATGTTGGAACTTCTTCAATGCTGGGGTTGTTCTGGATCTCCATCATCAAGTCCACACTCGTTGCCCCTCCTTCTAACGATGCTATCTTTGAGACTTCATCTGCCACCATATTCTGGCTTCTGGGTATCTGCACAAATTCCACTTTATCAAACTCTTATGCCAGGGTCTTCGTCAGCTTGAGATACTTCTGCATTCTCTCTTTCTTTGCTTCGTATTCTCCCTTGATTTGCCAAATTACCAGTTTTGAATCATTTTGGACTAATAAGCTCTTAGCCCCTAACACCTTTCCAAGTCTTAATCTCGTCAAAATACCTTCATATTCAGCCTCGTTGTTGGTGGCCAAAAATTTTAGCTGAACTCCATACTTTAGCACTTCTTCATCTGGGGTAATTATGACGACCCCTACTCCCCCCTTCTTTCGGGCTGACGAATCGTCAGTCTGTATTGTCCATTTCTCGGCCTTGTGGATGTTATTGTCTTTGTCTAGGGAGGTGAACTTGGCGATGAAGTGCACCAAGGCTTGTGCCTTAATGGCTGTCCTGGGATGGTACTCGATGTCAAATTGGCTGAGTTCAATTGCCCATTGGACCATTCTCCCAGCTACTTCAGGCTTGTTTATGGACTTTTTAATAGGTTGGTCAGTCATCACCAAGATTGGATTTGCTTGGAAATATTGTCTCAGTTTTTGTGAGGCAACGATTAATGCAAATGCAATCTTCTCAATTTTTGGATATTTGGACTCAGCCCCTTGGAAGGCTTGGCTTACGTAGTACACTGGGAGCTGCTTTTTGTCTTCTTCTCGGATTAGGGCTGCACTCACGGCTGTATTTGATACCGCTAAGTACAAATATAGGTTTTCCCCTTCTTTTGAAGGACTTAAGAGGGGTGGGTTGCTCAGGTAACACTTTAATCCCTAGAATGCTTCTTCGCACTCGTCTGTCCACTCAAATGCCTGTTTCAAAGTCTTGAAGAAGGTGAGGCATTTGTCCGTCGCTCTAGAGACGAACCTATTAAGGGCTGCAATTCTTCCTGTGAGCTTTTGGACTTCCTTGACGGTCCTGGGTGATACCATGTTGATTATGGCTTGTACCTTCTTCGGGTTTTCTTCTATTCCTCTTTGGGACACCATGAATCCTAAGAATTTGCCTGAGGCTACACCGAAGACACACATGTTAGAATTCAGCTTCATCTGGTATTGTTTGAGGGTGGCGAACGTCTCCTTTAGGTCGTCCAGGTGGGCGAGTTCTTTCTTACTCTTGACGAGCATGTCATTCACATACACCTCCATATTCCTGTCGATCTATTTGCTGAACATTTTGTTCACTAACCTCTGGTAAGTAACTCATGCGTTCTTTAATCCAAAAGGCATTACCTTATAACAATAGAGCCCCTGGCTTGTAATGAAAGCAGTCATCTCTTGATCTGCCCCATCCATTTTTATCTGGTTGTATCCTAAGAAAGCGTCCATGAACGTCAACAACATATGTCTGACGGTAGAATCCACAAGCTGGTCTATTCGTGGTAAAGGAAAGCTATCCTTCGGGCATGCTTTGTTCAGGTTCGTGAAGACTACGCACATTCTCCACTTCCCATTTGCTTTCTTCACCAGGACGACATTTGCGAGCCAATCAGGATAGTACACTTCCTGGATGAAGCTCGCTGTCAACAACTTCTTAACTTCGTATGTCACTGCCTGGTCTTGTTCTGGGGCAAAGACTCTCTGTTTCTGCTTGACTGGCTTCCTCTCTGAATCCAAATTCAACTTATGCTGAATGACTTCTAAGGATATACCTGGCATGTCCTCGTGACTCCAGGCAAAAACATCTTGGTTCTGTTTTAGGAACTAGACGAGTCTTGATTTCATTTCAGGACTTAGTGTCGTTCCTATCTTGGTCGTCTTGGTGGCTTCTTCTTCGTCTAGCACCACCGTTTCTAGGGCTTCGATTTTGTCTCCTTCCTTCTCTTCAATCATCCATGCACGGTTCTCCTTTGCAGCCACAACGGCCTGGTAGCATTCTCTGGCTAAGACTTGATCTCCCTTAACTTCTCCAACCCCGCTATCCATGGGGAACTTCATCTTTAAGCAATAGGTTGACATGGCTACCCTCCATTTGTTGAGTGTAGGTCTCCCAATAATCACATACAGGCAATCTACCACCAAAAAGTCTATCTGACAGGTTAACTGGCTTGGGTAAGTCCCCACTGTCACCATCAACGTTACTATGCCCTTGGGATATACTTTGTCTCCATTGAAACTGACGAGAGGAGAATCAAATGAGCGTAGTCTCTTCGGATCCAACTTCAACTACTGAAAAGCAGGGAGGTAGATGATGTCTGTGAAGCTGCTGTTGTCTACGAGGATCCTTTTGGTGCTGATTCCTTCTATAGTCAACACTATAACCAAAGGATCATTATGAGACTGCTTCACTCCCCTAGCATCTACTTCATTAAAGGATATATCCTAGTCCATCCGTCGTTGCTTGGATGGAGGTATCATGTAGACGCTGTTCTCTTGCCTTTGGCATGCTTTCCTTAGAGACTTGAATGACCCTCCTAGGGATGGTCCTCCTACTATGGTGTTAATTTCCCCGATAATATTCTAGGAAGGTTGGGGGGGTTTTATCTCTGGATGAGGGCTCCTTCTGATTTTTGTTGTCATCCTTGAATATGCTAGATTCCCCTTTCTTCACATAGTGTTGTAACTTTCCTTTCCTTATCAACTCTTCTATTTGCTCTTTAAGGTCTCAATAATCTTCGGTGTAGTGACCATGATCCTTGTGAAATCGGCAGTACTTTTTCTTGTCGTAGACATTAGGAGAGGAATGTAAAAGCCTTGGCCATTTAGGAAGTGCTCGTCCTTAATCTGCGTTAAAATTTTGTCAACATGCATAATTAAAGGGTTTTACCGTTCGAGAGCTTTTGTCGTCTCTCTTTCTGTTCCCATTGTTGGTCCGATGATCTTGACATTCCCTCTTCTGTCCCCTACGCTTGTCATCCTTCCTTCCCTTGCCTCCCGACTTCTCTACATCTTCTATGGCTGCCAATGCGTCTTCAGCGTTCATGTATTTTTGTGCTTTCAAGAGCATCTCTGCCATCGTTCTTGGAGGATTCTTAGCGAGTGAAGCCACTAGTTCTTGGGATCTTAATCCTGATTTGAAGGTCGTTAACTGCACCTTGTTGTCAGCTTCATCCATCTCCAAGGTCTCACGAGTAAAGCGCTTAACGTAAGACCTCAGGGTTTCCTTCTCTCCCTGCTTAATGGTAAGCAAGTAGTATGCTGGCCTTTTGGGACGTTGTCCCCCAATGAAGTGACGTAAGAAGGCGTTACTCAACTGGTCAAAATTGTCAATGGACGACGTCGGCAATTTTGTGAACCATTCCCTTGCAACTCCTTTGAGAGTAATGGGGAAGGATCGGCACAATATCTCATCAGGAGGCTGCTAAACGCCCAGCATTGTTTTGAAGGTATTAAGATGATCCTGAGGGTCCTTTAGCCCGTCAAATAGCTTGATTTGAGGAAGGCGAAACTTCGTCAGTACTGAGCATTCCAAGACTGTAGTAGTGAAAGGCGAGTCCGTGGCTCTAACAAATCTATCTACACTTCGGTCTGTTCTCTCCTTGATGGCATTTCTTAACTCATCCATCTCTTTCCTCATTTCTTAGAGAAGATCTGAATTTTGTTCATCAGGAGTAGTGGTTCTTTGCTGATTATTTCTTCTGTGGCTGTCTCCCTCATCCTCTAGATTACTCTTGGATCGATTCTCCTCCTGTTGAAGTCGTAACTTCATTTCTTGATTCTGTCTAGTAAGTTCTTCAACGGTAGCCTTTAGAGCTTGGACTTGCTGAGCCAAGGTTGCCGAATCTTGATTGGACTCCATCTGAATATAGAAACTTTATGGAAACTACATTTTCGAATATAAATACGAAAATGCGTTCCCCACAGACGGCGCCAAACTGATGAAGTGTAAATTCGTCAGTCAAGGTTGTCAGATGGAAGCAATCTCCAGCCTTGCTTAAAAGTGGTCACCGGTGTGGTGCCTGCCACAGCGCCTCCTATGCCAAAGTTAGTATAAGAAATTCAATATCTCAAAATAAAAGAAAAGGACAGTGTGTATATGTTTCTTTTGTACCTTCTACTTGGCAATGTGTGAGCTTTATATATGCTTTCATAATCCTTAGCTGTTGGGGCAGTTATGGAGGTCTTAAGGCTCCCCTTGGTAACGGCTGGTGAGTGTAACGTGGCTTTGATGTGCTCCAACAGCTCATACAGTTGGTCTTGTAACCGTTCTGGGTGTAATTACGCTGTATTGAATGGCATGGTCTTCTTCGTCAGTGACGTGGGTCTTAACTTGTCTCGCCTAAGGGTGTCCTCATTTACACTGATAGGATCATCCATGGGAGACGGATTCGTCGGTCCCGTCAATTATAATTTGAGATTACTACATTTTCCAATCACAAAAATATATAGGTGTATGATGAGTGTTATACGTTTGTGGGTGAAATAATTTTTTCATCAATCCTCTACCTCAAAGTGAGTGTTTGGATCCACGGCGCGTTTTTGTGTTTTCGTTTACGTTTTTTTTTTTTTCTTCACGCGTTTTCTACTTTTTGAGACAAAATAACACTGTTCACAATACTGTTCATGCACTGTTCACGGAACCCATAGCCACTTTATTTAAAAAAAATATTAAAAATAGG
Organism: Quercus suber; assembly: GCF_002906115.3. NCBI lineage: Eukaryota > Viridiplantae > Streptophyta > Magnoliopsida > Fagales > Fagaceae > Quercus > Quercus suber. Next base: position 529,672 of record NW_027069630.1, on the reverse strand, counting down.
TCCCACGGTATTATTCACACATTTAAAAATTATTTTGTTACGGTGTTTCAGTTTCAGCAAAAATAAGTTGAATCCAAACAGACCTTAAGTATGAAAATCCCTCAATTTAGTCTTCTAAGTTTTAAAACTCCTCAATTTAGTCCTCTGTTAAAAATACTGTCTAGTACTGCCGTTAAGCTCCTAAACTTTCGTATGTTTTAAATATTTAATTATTTATTTATAAATAAATAAATGTTATTTAAAAAAAAAAAAACTAGAAATTTAAAAACTGGGCAAACGATGTAGACTTATGAAAAGAGGATGCTTGGTTTAGAGCTAGTTTTTTTTTTTTTTTTTTTTTGAGAAACTAGAGCTAGTAGTTAAGACTTTAGATATCACTGACATAGTTAAGACTTCAGTGCCATATTTCGAAGCTACAAATACAATTTCGTCCGGAAACCTAGGAATAAAGGGGCTTTGATTGTATACCTTTCGAATCATATGAAACATGGGTTTTAGTAAGGCACAGAGCGAGATCTCATAAAAATAAAAATAAAAGGTAAAAAGTGAGAGTTGGTAAAGATGGGTGTTGTATTTTAATGTTCAGATTAAGCTCAGTGGATTGTACGACGTGTTTGCCCAGTTTTTAAATTTCTGGGTTTTTTTTTTGTTAATTATTTTTTTAAATTATAAATAAATAATAAAATAAATATTAAATATTGAAACAGACCAAAATAGCATCATTGTAGGGACTAAATGGTAATACTAGATTGTCAGTACACATCTTTGGTGTGATTATCACTCCACAAGTATAAGTGCGGATGTTAAAGATAATGATTGAGGTTTAAGTCTCTAAAAATGAGTTTTACATATATATATACACTTAGATTAGACGATTTTAAATTTTAATTATGGTGAAATTTAGAGTATGAGTTTTTTAAAAAAGTAAAAAGAAAAAGTTAAAAAAATTAGTTGGGCCTTAAAAAAAAAAAAAACAGAGGGCCTGCTTCTTGGCTGGGCTGGGCTAGTACACCGACGAATCCCTGTGCAAAAGTCCGTACAAAACGATAAGTGAACGATATGATGAGATTAGAGGAGAGGAACAGCGAAAGGTAGAATAGTCGTGGTAGCACTTGAACAATACCTGACATTCTTCAATTTTACTCGTACGCACACAACACAACGCACGCAGACTTCTTAACTAACGACTGCCCTTCACAAAACGATCCGGTGCGCAAAAGCACAAGCAAAACGCAGATTCAGATTTATTTATTTATTTATTTTTAAATGACTTTTTGATTTGATTTAAAAAAATAAAAAAAAAATTTCATCGACATCTTCTAATCTATTTATCTATCAGAGCCAAAACCAAAAAAACAAAAAAGCATTTCATTTAAAAATTTGAAGTGTGGGGGAGTATGGTTGGGCTCTCCGTCTCCGACTGGTTGATGGAATAGGGCGCAATTCTATCGGATCCGAAATTCAAAATGGATTCGTGGCTCAAAAAAGCAGAAGGTGTGGATCTTTGTTCTTTCTTTCTCATTTTGCTCTGCTTCTGCTGCTTCTTCTATTTGTGTTTTAGGTTTGATCCCAGCGTTATTAATTTTTTGTTTATCAACAAAACCTTAATTTTGAATTTGTAGTGAAGTTGATGCATTGGAATTGAATGAGAATGAAAATAGTTTTCGCTTGGCGGCATTTTTTTTTTTTTTTTTTACTTGGGGCATGGAATGTGTGAGGAGTATTCTAATGGAATCTGTTTAGCTCAATTTTTTCTTCAAGGTGTGGCTGTTTTAGGGTTTGCTTCATTGCACAATTTCCTATTGGAATGTTATAAAGAAACTTATTGTTCAGATATGGTTTAATTTAAATGGAAAGAAGTGCGCGGCTTTGGAATTGGAATGGGTGTGATCTTAATCGTGAATTGTTGATGGGTACGCTTTGTTTTGTTTTCGATTGGTGTCAAGGATTTTTTAAGACCTATGTTGGGATCAGTTTTGGAAGAGCACCTGATTATAATCTCTTGGGCGTTGGCTAAGAGACTTGAACTCAGGACCTCATGGATCACACTAAACCAATCCCCTGAGGTTGCAATTCAAGAAAATTCAAATTTTGGTTTTCTTGGGAGGTTTTTCTTGTTTCTTTGTCCAATATCGATGAGAAAAGGAGAGATGACATTGGTCAGTTCTTATATTGATTTGAAGTGTTTGGTAGATGAAAATAATGGATAGGATACTTTAAATGCTTTGTTGTTCTTGTGATGGAAATAGTGCCAAATAATCAGAAGTGATGTTGCAGCTCTCTGAAGGAAAATGTGGCTTGGGGATATCACTTCAGCTTTCTTTAATTAGTAAAAAGAAAATGTACACATTGAAGTAACCGATTTCATTGATCTAATTTTATCACAAGCTGATTCTTTATAAGAAGCTTACCTATTTTAATATATTAGTAGAATAACTTATGGAAGTTAATATCTCGTGGCCTTCCGCAATATGACTTTGTATCACAAAAACAAAAGAGGTTGATTTTTACTTGTGTTTAAGGGTGACCACGGGTTCGGGTGAGTTAGGGGGCAAACCGTCATCTGACCTGATCACTCTCGGGTGCAGAAGTTTCAAACAGTCGCCAACCGAAAGGGGTTGGATTGTCGACTGAGATTCCTCTTCAAGTTGGCAGTCGGATTGCTTGGCTTCATTGGGTTGTGGGTGAGTGCTTGCTGAAGGACGGACAATGAGCAAGCAATAGCAACAAGAAGGCCATATCTGATGTGGGGAAGACAATAGTAAGCTGGGGCAATGCTGCTGAGGGATGTGGTGGGTGAGGCAGGCAAGGCCAGCAGGGGGGGGGGGGGGGGGGTGTTGGGTAAGTTCAATGAGGGGTGATGAGGGCAACTAGGGTTAAGGGATGACAGTGAAGGAAGTGGGTTCAGGCAGACTGAGACTAGTCAGGTTTGGGGATGCAAAACCCAATTCCGCTATATTAGTTCGGTCTAAATCAGATGAGTTGAGTCGGGTTATCTGTTTTCTGCCCACCCCTACTTGTGTTTATTATCACCATTCTAAAATTTTTTACTTCAAATATAGTGTCAGTAAATAATTTTTCTTTGCATTTATTATATCCACGTATAAAAGCTTTACATAATTTTTTTTTTTCTAGTTCTTGCACTTTTGATTTTTAAAAGTACGTATTGTATGATTGAGTTGCCAAACATACAGAATGATAAATAAACCTATGTAATAAATTAATCAGTTGTTTAAAAATTTGAAACTTTTGCTTTTGGTTAGGCTTTTTGGAAGTTGTAGATCGAGGAGCAAAGCGGGTTGTCAGCGAATTTTCTGATGAGCAAGCTGATTTGCAATCCACAGGTGTAGATCTTAAGTCTCTTGGCATCCTTTACATTTAATTATGCACTAAGCCACTGATTTATAGGACCAGAGGTGTTAAACTAGACTTTGAACCTTCATTCATGGCTTTATCAATTCATGGTATCTTTAATTCTATTTAACTATGGTTTTTGAGTAGAGGCTAGGATTGATGTTTGCTTCCTGAGGAAACTCTCCTGTTTCCACAAGAATTGGAATGCCTGTGGGATCCATGTTTCTGGAATTTTTTAGATGAAGAAGCAAACTAATAGGATTCCATATTCCAGGAAAGTTAGGCTTACTAGCTTGTATCCATAGTGACAAATAAGCCCTAAATGACCTCCATAAAAAATTAAAGTGGTATAGTGATGGCTATAACTGGTATTGACTTTCTTGCATGAAAATTCTGGTGCTTATTCCCATTTTTGTTTTCCTTTTCTGAACTGTTAAGTTGCTAATGGGCAAGGATCTCAAGCCAAGAGAAAGTCAAAGACAAAGGTACTTGCGAGCATACCTGTAGCCATAAGTAGTTCTTATTGATATATTCTAGTCAAATAACTCTTCTTTTCACATGTTGATTTTGCAGGCTCAAAAGAGAGTCCCTGTGAATGAATCTGTTACTTTGCAGGAGCAAACTAGTACAGTAACATCCCTAGTAGATGTGACACCTGAAAATGATAGGGCTTCTCAATTAATTGAAAATGAAAGGACTCCTACTAAGTCTGTTGCCCAAACAAACGATGGCCAGCAGCATAGTATCAACAAAGATTCCCCCATGGTAGGCATTCCTTTAACAGAAACATTGGCAAATGATGTGGTTAAAAATGATGCTGATGATATGGAAGTCCTCTCAACTGTTGCTGATGTGGAAGCTGTCCCCTTACATTCAAATTCTGAGCTTGTCAATGAGAATACTTCAGATGTTCACAAAGAACAACCTCCTTTATCCTTACCTGCCAATGGAGTTAACATTGTTGATGAAGATGAACCAATTGATGCTGGCCAAAGTAAATCTGGAGACACAGATGATACTGGGAACATTGACCAAGAGAGATCTCAATCTGTATCTACTGATTCTCCCAGTAACAGTGAAACCCAATTGAAGGATGCTGATGTCAAGGTTGAACCTCTTATCTATCAAAACAGGCAACAGGGGACTAAAGCTGATGGTTCTCCCATGAAAGTACAGGACCCACTTGATGAGGTAAAGTAATTAGTGCAGGGAAGACTGTACTGCACCATATTTGTTCAAGCTTTGTATCATCTTACCTGCTTGCATTTAGAGATTGTGTTGACTAGTTCCTTTAGTCCATGTGCAGGCTCAGGGACTGCTTAAAACTACAGTTTCCACTGGTCAGTCTAAAGAGGCAAGACTAGCTCGGGTAAGCTCTTTAAATTCCCTTTATTTTTTAATATTTGCATTTTGCAGATGTATACTATAATCAGATTGGTTTATCTTGGGACCTCTTTGGTCTACCTTTTTTCTATGAATTATATTATGCTGATGAAAAATGAATTGCCTATTTCTAAAATTTAATGCTGGCATCTGGTGGCTAAAAGTATGGTCTTTGCCATATTTTTCAAAAAAATAAAAAAGTATGTTATTCTAACTGTTAATGGAACTAATGGAGCCTACATATTCAATAACCAGCAATTACCAATGGAATGTATTTTGTCCTGTTGTTAGGATACAATATTCATCAATAAATTTAAAATACTGGTGGCAACCATTTCTGTTGGTTACTGGTTCATCCATAACATGGCTTCATTCAATGCTATCCTTTCAAGGCCATCCGGCATATGAATATATGTTTATATGGGCACTTATTTCTAAGGAATGAGAATAAAAGAATATTGAGAATAAGTTGTGTACTAGAGGATCAAAAATTTATGCAAGTCATGTTTATTAGTATAGACCTCTTTAGCAGGTTAGATACAAATCAAAATATAGTCATCTGTTTGCTTTTATAATGTCTAGTGCAAATCAATGTGGGTTCCACCTGCATCCAGCCCCTAATTGGCCATGACCAAAGAAAAATTAATAGGATACAATTTTCATCTTATACATGATTGTTTTTCCCTTTTCTTCTATATTATAAAACAATCAGTTTGTTTAAACTATCTAGCCAAATGCAAACTGCTCTACCATTTTGATGTGCATACCTTTTAGCAACCAGTTGGTTGTCTGAGCGAACCATTCTCTTAAGATGGGATAAGCATGCTCTATATGTGATCTAGAGAGCAGTCCACCCCCACAGAAGAGTAAATTGATGGTCAGAATATCCTGTTTACATGCTTTTCTAATCTTTGTCAGAAATGTTCAGGTCTGTGCCGGACTTTCTTCCCGTCTTCAAGAATACAAAAGTGAGAATGCACAGCTAGAGGAGCTTCTCATTGCAGAGGTAAAACAGCATTCCTGCCCATTTGAGGGTTGAACTTCCTGGTTTTTCTGTTATGATCTTGATATTATGCTACTGAAGGAGTGATCTTACTAGCTAAATTGCTTTCTTTACAGAGAGAGCTGAGTAAATCCTATGAGGCTCACATAAAGCAGCTACAGCAAGATTTGTCTGCAGCCAAAGGTGACGTGTCAAGAGTAGAGTCAAATATGGTTGAGGCCTTGGCAGCAAAGAACTCCGAAATTGAGGCACTTATCAGCTCTATGGATGCACTTAAGAAACAAGCTGCTTTGTCTGAAGGAAATCTAGCTTCATTGCAGGTTCAACAAACTCACTATATGTATGATCAGTCTTTTCTAGTGCGCTATGCCTAAAGTATATGTCTTCACCTGTCCTTTCATCACTCTTCATTTTCTACATTGATGTCGAATGTAAGCATTAGTTAATCTTAAGTTGAAACAGACTGGGTCAAAGAGTAGGAATGATTAAACATGAAAATATGGTGCTCTGGCTATACATATGTGGTTTATCCTACCTTCTAATGCAATGTTTGGTTGGGGGTGAAAAGGGAGAGGATGAAAAATGAGAGAAGGAAAAGGGAGAGGAAATATGAGTGAAAAGAGGGAGGAAAGAAATGGGGGTGGATGGAGGTTTCCACCTAGGCCCACCATTTTCTTTTACTTCCAAATTGGGAATAGAGGAAATAATTGGCATCAAGAAAAAAGTACAAAATTACCCTCACTTTTTTTTCCATCCTTCTACTTTTATTAATAAGGACATAATAGTAATTATTTCTCTATCCTTCCACTTTTCCATTCTCCCAACCAAACACGGCCTAAAACTCATCTTTCCCCACCATTTTCTTTTACTTCCAAATTGGGAATAAAAGAGGAAATAATTGGCATCGAGATAAAAGTACAAAATTACCCTCACTTTTTTTTCCATCCTTCTACTTTTATTAGTAAGGACATAATAGTAATTATTTCTCTATCCTTCCACTTTTCCATTCTCCTAACCAAACACTGCCTAAAACTCATCTTTCTCAATTTACTCTGTCATTAGTATTTAAAGAACATATTCTCTTAAAGTTTTAGCCAAAATAAGGCCCTTTAAAATCGCAGAGTAGTTTGCTTGCACAAATGGTGTGTGTCAGACCATTTATTAAGTCTAGGACTAAGGATGAGCAGAAGGCTTTTTTAAATTTTGGAAGGAAGCACAAGAATGTGCATGGATGTTGAAGCTATTGATGAAGATTTTAGTTGCATGTGTTGTGATGCCATCTGTACATGGGTAACAGGTTGTATATCCTGTTGCTGGGCGAAGGATCTACTCCACATTTGCATCACAAAAGAGGATTGTGTCATCTGCAAACAAGAGATGTGAAACACTTTACCCACCACGAGCCTACCATCAACCTTGAAACCCCGAAGTAATCCAGCTCCCTCCACTCTTCAATATCCTATTGAAAACCTCCATCATAATCTTTGTTTTTTTATAAGTAAGAAAGATGTATATTCAAAAGGCTATTTTATGCATGAAAAACATAAAGCAAACCAAAATTTACAAATAAAAGAAAGAAACAAAGAAGAAAAGGGAAAAAAAAAATTAATTGCAAAAGAGGAGAGAACAAAGGAATGAAGGGAGAGAATCAGTAGATGTGAGTCCCCATGCCTGAGACCATTCGAATAGAGATCCACTAAAAGCAGCAAGCAACTAATCTCCAGAGCTATCCAAGCCCTCAAAAGTTTGCCTATTGCGCTCCTTCCACAAATACCACAATAAGCACAACAGAATTAAATTCTAAATGTAAGACCAATGCTTCCCCAACTAATTCCACCAACCAAAAAGCAAATTCGGAACTGTTCTTGATTAGACCCACGAAATCCCAAAAGATTTAAAAACCAAACTCCATAACAGGTGAGCCTTCTCACAATGAAGCAGTAAATGATCTACAGTCTCCCCACAACGACGACACATAATGCACTAGTCAACAAAATCAAAACCCCTAAGTCTCAAATTGTCACCTGTAAGAATCTTATTCCAAGGTACGGTCCAAACGAAGAAGAAAACACGCCGAGGGGCCTTAACTTTCCAAATACCTTTCCAAGGAAAGATAGCAGATGAAGAACCTCGCAACTTATTGTAAAATGAACGGATGTCAAAATCTCCATTAGACTTCAACTTCCATCTCATCCAAACCCCAATATCTGTTGAAGGAATATTGGAGTCCAAGAGACGAAGAAAGTCATCCCCTGTACCCAACTTCCAATCATTAACATTTCAAAATAATCGAACATCTCAACTTCTCCTTTCCCCTACCCCTAACCTTGTCAAAGAAGACTCGACAGAGGCCTCCCTATCAGTGGCAATACCATATAGTCTTGGGAAAGCCGGTTGGAGAGGTTGATCCCCACACCACCCCCGTCTTGCCAAAATCTCACTCTATTCCCCATCCCAACAACAAATTGAGTCTTTTTGCTAAAATCCTCCCAACCCATACGGAAACTTCTCCATAAACCACACTCATGAACACCCCCTCCCAACTTAGAAGTCCATCCCCCCACTCTTCCCCAAATTTCGAAGCTACCATCCTCCTCCAAAGTTGAGTCTCCTCATTCCCAAACCTCCAAAGTCATTTCCCTAGTAAAGCTTTGTTAAATGTAGTTAATTTTTCTACTCCACTGTAAGTTGAGATGTTTGGGAATGAGGAGACTCATTAACTACATTTAACATTTAAATTGCACTCCACTGTAGTTAAATGTAGTTAATTTTCCCAAACCTCATGCATTGTGGAGTGCAATTTTCGAGGTATTCGGGATCCATTGGGTATTGCCGAAGACAGTTAGCTCTTTCCTCTTTGCTTGGAAAAACTGGTTTGGAAAGCATCTGTCAACCATATGGAATATGGTCCTAGCATGTTTAATGTGGCTGGTTTGGACGAAACGTAATACATGCATCTTTGAAGACAATAACCTTACATCTTTTAAAAGCTCTTCCCTTCGGTACTTTGTTTCAGTGGTCACGTGTTTGGGGTTTTACAAATTGTATTTCTATTTCTGAATTCTTACACTATTAGATTAAGTTTTTGAACTTGCTGTATTTTGTCTTGATCAGAATGTTCACCATCGTGAACAGGACGCTCAACATTTTTGAATAAAAGTTTTCTTACCATCAAAAAAAAAAAAAATAGTTAATTTCCTTATACCTAAACCACCATTGGCCATAGGCGCACACACTTTATCCCATCCTACCAAATGAGTCTTGTTATCACCCCACAAAAAGTCCCTTTGCAACTTTTTGATTCTGTTAGCCATATGAGGAGGAATAGTGAAAAGCAATATAAAATAAGTAGGAAGACTAGATAACGCATCCTTGAGCAGTGTCAATCTACCACATTTTAACAAATATAGCTTTTTCCACCCAACCAACTTTTGCTCAATTTTTCCCAGAATAGGATTCCAAATTGAAGTAGATTTATGAGAAGCCCCCAATGGCACGCCAAGATAAATCATAGGCAAAGTTCCAATTCTGTAGCCCAAAATCTCATCCAAAGCATGCACATTATTTACCTTTCTTATTGGAACCATTTCACTCTTCTGCACATTGACCTTCAAGCCTGTCACAGCCTGAAAACAACATCCGAACATGAAGGATTTGCTTCACATTTGCATCACAAAACATAATAGTATCATCTACAAACAGAAGATGTGAAACACATTTAGTATCATCTACAAACAGGAGATGTGAAACACATTCTCCACCACCCTGCCTAACATCAGCCTTGAAACCACAAAGAAAGCTAGCACCCTCCACCCTCTTCAACATCCTACTAAAAACCTCCATCATGGTAAAAAATGGCATTGGAGTTAGTGGGTCCTCTTGTCTCAATCTCCTAGAACTACCAAAAAAAAAATCAGCTGGAGAGCCATTGATCAATACAGAAAATTGAATTGTGGATATACAAGTTTGGATCCATTTACACCACTTCTCCCCCCAAAGTCCATTCAACAAATTCAGGAGAACCTCCCAATTCACATGATCATAAACTTTCTCAATATCGAGTTTACATATGACCCCTAAAATCCCACTCCACTCGACTATCAACACATTCATTCGCAATAAGAACTAAGTCAAGGATTTGTCTTTCGCCCACAAAGCTATTCTGAGATTCTGATATCAACTAATCTAAAACCACTCTTATACGATTTATCAAAACCTTAGCCAAGATTTTATACACTCCCCACCAAATTGATAGGCAGGAAATCTCTGATATTGGAGTCATCATTTTTTTTTTTTTTTTTTTGGAATTAAGGCAATGAAAGTAGCATTAAGAGATTTTTCAAATTTACAATGTTGATAAAACTCTTCGAAGACAGCTAAAATGTCTTTCTCCACTATTCTCCAGCAATGGTGATAAAAAGCCATAGAGAAACCATCCAAACCGGAGCTTTATCCCCTTCCACGTCTCTAACGACCTAAGGAATATCCTCTTTCTCAAACTTCCTTTCAAGCCAACCCCTCTCCATTCTCCCAATTTGGTGAAACTCTAAACCCTCCATGAAAGGTCTCCACCCCTCAGGCTCATGATACAAAGTTTTATAAAATTGTCCTACCTAAGCAACTACCTCGGACTCCTCCTCATACATCACCCCATCCGCCTGTAAGATACTTAGATGATTATGCGTTCTATGGGAATTAGCCAACTTGTGGAAAAACTTAGTATTATTATCTCCTTCTTTGATACATAACATCCTTGATTTTGTCTCCATGATATTTCTTCCAAAGAAAGAAGATGCTCCACTTTGGACCTCACATCAAACCTTTCACATTTCTCCGCATTAGAGGTTCCAGTCTCTCCTTCCTTAGCATCCAAAACTTTCAAGGCCTATTGCAATTCTTTCTTCTGACGACTAACATTACCAAACTCTAAATGGTTCCATTGAATAATGTCTTCTTTCAAGGCCTTCAACTTTTTGGTAAGCACAAAACTAGGTGTACCAGAGAAAGAATGTCGATTCCACCATGAGTGAACTCTATCTACAAACCTATCCATCTTTAACCACATGTTCTCAAACCTGAAAGGACTTTTCCTCCTCGCCGTACTGCCATCTGGATGGTGTTCCTCCCAATCATGAGAAACTAGCATTGCTCAATACCAACCAATTCATCCCACATGTGACCCCTATCACTATTTTCATTGGGGCCATAGACCCTTGAGCATACCCAAATAAAACCAGCTGCCACCCCTTGCCACTGAACCAAAACTGAGAAATTTCCCTCCATATCTTCCAACTTTTCCAAAACCCTTTTATCCCATATTATTGAATACAACCCCCCCCTCCCCCCCCTCCCCGCCGCGACAGTTTGATCCGCATTTAACACAACCCAATCCACATAAGGACAACTCCACAAGCTGCAAACCAGCTATCTATCCATACTGGCAAGCTTAGTTTCCTGTAAACAAACTATATCGCACTTCCACTGTCATAACAAATTTCTTACCACAAGACGTTTCTGAGGATTGGAATAATCCCACTGCTAATAGTTTTTCTAGTTAGGACAAGAGTAACCATGTGATTTACCTACTTCCATTTCCATCTATATTTCATTGTTTTACTCCTTTGACGTGCCCTGTATAATTTTCTTATTCCATAGGCAATATATGCAGGCTCTCACTTCTGCTGAATCTTAGGTTTTTTTTTTTTTTTTTTTTGGCTCTAACTCTTAGATTATTTTCATCAGGCAAACATGGAATCCATAATGAGAAATAGGGAACTGACGGAGACAAGGATGATGCAGGTAAGTTGGTTGGTTTTTTCTTGCATATAACATTTCCTATGTTTTGGATCCTTTGATGTTATCACATACTGTATCTTATCATGAGATTATTGAGTAGTGGGATTCTTTTCTGAGATTTGTAAGAATAAAATTCTTTTCCAGGCCATGCGGGAGGAGCTTGCTTCTGCAGAGCGGAGAGCAGAAGAAGAGCGTGCTGCGCATAATGCTACAAAAATGGTTTGTAGATGAATTAATTTACTAACTATTATGGATTGTTTTCTTGCAATGTGATAACCTATATCTGATGAAACAGGCTGCTATGGAAAGAGAAGTAGAATTAGAACATAGAGCTGTCGATGCATCCTCAGCCCTTGCAAGGATCCAGGTAATGTAAGCACTCATGATGCTTGTGACTGATTGCTTAACATGTTACATTTTGAAATAAATTTTGAGTAGTCGTCATCATCATCATCATCATCATCATTAAGTTTGGAGTTCCACAATAGTATGCATTTGTCATAAGTGGTTCATTTTACTTCCTTTTCTAATAGAAACTTAGAAGTATAGTCCTGTTATTTGACCATTATCTCCATCATATTTATTCATTTACCATAATTGCTTCATATTTAGAGAATAGCAGATGAGAGGACAGCAAAGGTGGCAGAGCTTGAGCAGAAGGTGGCACTGCTTGAGGTAGATTAAAAATTTTATCTCTTTTCTTCATAATGAAGGTTCTCTCTATGCCTGGTAAACTGTTTTAAATCTATAACCATTATATGCGATTAGGTTGAATGTGCATCATTAAATCAAGAACTGCAAGATATGGAAGCTCGTGTTCGCCGTGGACAAAAGAAGTCGCCTGAAGAAGCAAATCAAGTGATTCAGGTACTACAGCTAACTTTTCAGCCATACAGTATAGACTCCAGAGGGCTTCTTCTAATTAAGTTATAGTTTACAAATAATTCCTGATATGTAATCATTTACAGGGATCGAACAGTTTCTCTCTTATGACTTTTATAGTCTGATAACTGACCAATAATTCCTAATTTTCAAATAAACATGCTTGAATTACTAATATGTTTACTCCTTGTGTGTGTTTGTGTGGTCTTGAAGTACTAATATGTTTACTCCTTGCATGTTTTTGTGTGGTCTTGAGGTACTAATATGTGTGTGTATGCTTGCACAAATATTGTTTCACAGTGGGCACCAATTTTCTCTAACTCAACTGGTGCCTTCTTTTCTTGGGTCGAGGATGGGGTCATGGGTTCAAGACCCATTGGGGGAAGTTATATATATATATATATATATAAGAAAAACAGTGGGCCTTTCAAAAATGTAGAAGTTACTCTCTCTTTGGGATGCTATCTTTTCTTTTTTGTCTTTTGGGTAATATTTTCAATGATTCATTAGGACAAAGAGATTGAAGAGGATCTGAATTATAGGGTAAGAGTACAGTGGATGAAGTGCATTAGGAATATCTTGTGATCGTAAAAAATACCTATTAAGTTAAATGAAAAATTTTATATGACTACTATAGGACTAGCTATATAACATTACCAAGGGAATACCTAAAATAAGATTAGTTGTTGTAAAAAAAGAATATGTCAATTAAGGAGGTACTAGAGAGTATGACTTCGAATAGAATAGAATGATATAAAGAATAAATGTGACCAACTTTGATTAGTTTGCTGAGGCTCCATAGCCGACCATAATTTTGTTGTTTCTATAAGACTAGTGCTCTAGTAAATATTGGGCCACTAAGAAGCAACATGTTCATAAATGAGTGTTGTTTATATGAGAATGTTAAGATGGATAAGTAGAAATACAAGGAAAAATAAGATTTGACATGAGAAAATTTGTTTAAAGATAGTTTTGATCATGTGTAGAGGAGAAAAATTAATGCATGAATGAGGAATAGTGAGTTTATTGAAGTTTAGGGAATGCAAAAAGTTAGGAAGATCTAATATAAAATTAGTAAAAATTGTAAAAAATGATTTGTCAATTGAGAAGGTAACATAGATTCTTATTTCGGATAGAATAGAATGACAGAAACGATTACATGTGGACCTTGATTAGTTTGTTAAGGATCCACAGTCGATCTCAAAATTTTGGGAGTACGGCTTGGTTATTTGCTGTTGTTGGGTAATATTTTCAATGGTTGATACATTTTAAATGTGAATATGGTTCATTCCCCGTAGGAAGACCTCTCCTGTTATTTTCAATGAAGCATTATGAAAATATCCAAAAGGAACACCTCTCCTGTCCAATAGTTTACTTATGAAAATATTCTGCTATTTAATTCAATGAGTTTTTCCTTTGGTGGCAGTAACAGGAATAGTTATTTATGGTAATTTGTTATAGGTATCCATCTAGTGACATTTGATTTTTAAATATCAAGATGCAGGCATGGCAGGAAGAAGTTGAACGTGCACGCCAAGGCCAGAGAGATGCTGAGAGCAAACTCTCTTCTTTGGAGGCAAGTTTCATTTGCTTTTTTCCTCACAATTCTTAACTCCGTTTAACTGACTCTTAACCTCATCTGAACTGTGGCCAGTTCCTTTTTCAACTTAGAATTCCTTTTTGCCTGATGATGTTCTTGTTTATATCTTGTAACTTTGCAGTGTAATTTTTGCTGGCCAGGTTAAGGCTTTGTTTGCTATTACTTTTTATATGTTTGTTCTCAGGCTGAAGTGCAAAAAACGAGAGTAGAAATGGCTGCAATGAAGAGAGATGCTGAGCATTATTCACGTCAGGTAACCTCTCTGATTGATCCCACTTTTTGCCTTGTAGATGATGTGAGCGGACCATGGTTTTTTATGTGTCAACTTGAATTAATCGAAGCTTGAAAAACCATGGGTGTTATAGTTCTTGTTTCAATGCACTTTAATTTGGACATAGATGCCTCAAAATTTTGTAAGGACATATAGACTTTATAAAAGCTTGTTGGCAAGGAAAGTTTGGGTGACATCATAATGGTGCTATTTAAATGGTTGTCCCTCATTGTTTGATTTGGTGCATTTGGCGGGAGAGAAATAAGTGGAGCTTTGAGGATTTTGAAAGGACAATTGCAGACATAAAACTTTTCTTCTTCAAAACTCTATTGTTGTCAGTTGTAGGCAGTCATTCAATATTTTTGGTTCATGCTTTGATGGATGTTTGTAATTTGTGTGTTTGATTGTACTTGTCCCTAGTGTACATTTCCTGTATACTTGGGTGACACTCTTTTGATATTTTAATAAATTTTTCATTACTTAACCAAAAAAAGCTTGTTAACTACTAGTGGTGGCTAAATGTACCCTTTATCATCTTGCTTTAGTTCTTGCAATGTTGACTTTTATGTCATGAGCCAGATGGCCTTTTCTTGCAGCTTTTACTAGGTCCTTGGAGCAACAAATATTGGTTTTGTTGCGTGTGGGAAGTCATGTCAGAATATATATATATATACAACTCTATTTTTAAATCCAAGCAATCTTACTTTTGTGATTTTACTTAGACAGGGTACCAGATAAATCTTGATTTGAATCGCTGTCTTTTCTTGGACTCAATTCTCTTTAGTTATCTGGGAGATGATACAAATAAAATAAAAAAAAAGCATGGGAGCTATAATTATAAACCACAATCGAATCTATGGTTCTATGACACTCATGAGCTGAAAGAGACCTAAATTGTCTTTATCCATTTCTGTATATCACATGGGAGGTTTCATGATTGACAGTGTAAAAGAATGCCTGGAAAAAAATCTGTCTACATTATAAAGCATGAAATGGTATAATTGAATGGTAAAGCACAATCAGGAAGAGAATTTGTAATAAAACATCTATTCTCAAAGCTTAGACATTGTGATTGAAATTTTTGCATCAAGTGGGTATTACATTTTTATAGAAAGAAAATTTTTTCATTCAGGTATGATTTTGAGTTTTATATGTACCAATTTGGCTTCTAAAATTACTGATGCTATACTGGAGCTTTGAGAAATGAGAACTTTTGTTTATGTCATTGCACTACCCTTTTACCATTTTTACTTTTGGGACATTTCTTAAGGGAGTGATTTATGTTTTCTATTATCTTTTCCCTTTTTGAAAAAAATTTAAAGTGATTTTCTATGGGTTGGAGTGAGTGAGGAATTCAAATTCCATTTAGTCAATTGGAATGTTTGTTGAACTTCAATTTGTGATGGCGGATTGGGGATCGAGAACCTAATGTTGTTAATCAGGTTTTGCTAGGAAAGTGGTTGTGGTGCTTTGGGATGGAAGAAAATGTGTTGCGGAGGGTGTTAGATTTAAAGTATGGCACTTGTTGGGAGAGTTGGTGTTCTAACGAGGTTACGGGCCATATGGTGTGTGGATTTGTGGAGGAATATTAGAAGTAGATGAGACTGTTTCTTGTGTTTTATCAGATATGTTGTTGGCAATAGTTCTAAAATTAGTCTTTGGCATGATCTATGGAATGGCGAGACTACTCTTAAGGAGAGGTATTATAATCTTTTCCTAATTGCTAGGGATAGAGATGCTAAGGTGGCAGATTTCTAGAGCATGGAAATAGTTTTTGTTTTTTTAATTGGAATCCTCTATTCACTCAAGTGGTGTGTGACTGCGAAATAGAATCTATGGCTCAATTATTGCATGACATATATGCCACAAAGATTCATCATGGGGAGGTAGATAAATTGGGATAGATCTGTTCAAAAAACAAGGCTTCCAAGTGAATAGCTACTACAAGGCATGGCAGAAGGAGAAAATTATTTTCCTTGGCAGAGAGCATTTGGAAAGTATGTACCCCCATGGATGTGGTGCATAACATTAGGTAGATGTGACTACGGATAATCTAAGGAAGTGATGATTATCATTATGAATTGGTGTTTTATGTGTAAAAGCCATGGAGACAATGTGGCTCATCCTTGTTTGCATTAAGCAGTGACTTGGGAAGTGTGGTCTTTGATTTTCTGTTTGTTTGGTGTTTCATGGGTAATGCCTTATTCACGTGGACTTGTTATGTCTTAAAGGGACATTTTGCTAAGA
This sequence comes from Quercus suber, assembly GCF_002906115.3. Taxonomy (NCBI): domain Eukaryota; kingdom Viridiplantae; phylum Streptophyta; class Magnoliopsida; order Fagales; family Fagaceae; genus Quercus; species Quercus suber. The sequence goes on along the minus strand of NW_027069630.1, from coordinate 513,136 downwards.
GAAGTGGTCAGAGAAGAAATGCATGTTTCTTCGAGGGGAAAGAGCTACTCTTGATGAAGTTGGAGGTCTTATTTTTGAATACCTTCTAAAAATAAACCTTGACCTCTCATACTTTTTGTACTACAGACTCTCTAGAGTTTTTGTACTCGTTGAGTTTTTGTTAACCTTTATTGTCTTTTTCTTTTTATTTTTTGCTTGGAATTTTCCTTTGTTTACTTCCTGTGTACTAGGGTTGTGTCCCTTTTGTGCTTTTTCTTTAATTGAATTTTATTACTTTTTTTTTTTTTTTTTAATTGGTTGATAAAAACTGTCCTTGAACAGGAGCACATGGAACTAGAGAAGCGCTACCGTGAACTAACTGATCTGCTGGTAACTTGAGCTCAGAATTGTAGTCCCCTAATTTGGTTATTAGATGATTTTACATATCCAATCTTATTTTGAGTTTTTTTTTGTCTAAATTTTATCTATTATTCAGTACTACAAACAAACACAGTTGGAAGCCATGGCTAGTGAAAAAGCTGCAGCAGAGTTTCAATTGGAGAAGGAATTAAAGCGTCTTCAAGAAGCACAGGTATGACGCTTGCTGCTTTGCTTCTTGATTCATATTCATTTATATTACGGAGTTCAATCACTGGTTTTTTTAGTATGTTTTGGTCCCAATGGGAGGGGGAATGGGAGGTTTGAAATATCAATCACTGTATATCTGATTATTTCAGTTGTCATTGGTTTTGCTTATGATTTTGATGTTATATTGAACAGGTAGAGGCCGATAGAAATAAAGTGTCCCGCCGGGCATCAACATCTTGGGAAGAAGACACTGAAATGAAAGCACTTGAGTATGTTGATTGTTTTGTGATCATTATTGGGCATTTATATATGCCTTTCTCTGCTGCTTTTGCCTTGTCAATAGCAGAGCATATTGAGATATGTTGTCTTCATCAGTTTTAAAGTTGTCATATTAGCTTTTCCTAACCAGACCTGAATTTTTTGTGTGAAGTTTAATTGTTATCTCTGAATGTGATTAACATATGGTCTACTCAAAGTTGTTCTAGAGCTTTTACATGTCATAGATATTGATTACTGTGGACATATCATATTGAGGAGATGAATTTTGCACAAACCTCAAGGATTTCAAGTTTGAAGAGTAAAACCTTGAATTCTTTTCATAGGTGTAATAATGTATTCTTTACAGTTTGTCCTATAAAAAAAAGTATTCTTTACAGTTTGTGTATTTACCCTGTGTTCATGAGGTTTTCCCTCTTTATCGATCAAAATTATTACTTGTCCCAAAAAAAAAAATTTCTTGGAAGCATATTAATCATGTGAATTGGCGTTACTGATAATTGAATAATGAGCAAAGAATAGGGAGAACTTGTGGATTCCTCTTTATTAGAGTTGGTCTGGAAGCAATTTGTGAGTTGGTGGTAGTGATTTGTTCCAAACTGATGAGTTATTGGGTAGGCAGATAATCTGATAAAAACGTAGTCGGTCATCACTTGTTTGGTTGAAAGTCATAGTGGTTTAATGCTTCTTATTTACTGAATTTATTATTATTCCATGACTAAACTAAGGAAATGGAGGTCTTTCTAGGAAGCACTATGACAACTAAATTTCTTGGCAGCAATGCCTCATTTTGTTCAGACTTCTCTACTTATGCTAGCTCCGACTTTTGGCGTAAAAGTTTTTTCTTGAATTTTTCTGGTATTTTATTGATTGGCTTTGTACATATGCTAGTGTCTCTATATGAATGTGTGAGCAGCAATTTTGTCTTGATTTACAATTTTTCTATCATACTTGATTATTTTCTTATAAAGTAATAACTACAGGCCTCTCCCCCTTTATCACCGCCACATGGTTGGGGCAAGCATACAGGTATTTGTACCTCTGCTCTCATATCTCACACCATTCTTGCCCTCCCTTTCTTTAGTTTTGGCTCCGTTATTAACTTTTATTTTTCTTTTTTTTGGATAATTGACTGTTAAACTTACATTGTACAGTTGCAGAAGGCAGCAAAACTATTAGATACAGGAGCTGTCAGAGCCACAAGATTTCTCTGGCGGTACCCGACAGCTCGAGTTATCCTGCTTTTTTATTTGGTAAGAACAGTTCAAATTGGATTAATTTTGAAGATTACGGAAGGATTTGAATTGTTTGATAACTATAAGAAATCATCTTCAGGTATTTGTACATCTCTTCTTGATGTATCTGTTGCATCGGCTTCAGGTATGTATTTTTGGTAATTTGTGCAGATGTTGTAAGTATGCATTCAGCCAGGATACTTATTGGAATCTTAATATGTACACACACACACTGTTATAAACTCAATCTCATGATGAGAGAAAAAAAAAATGGAATCAGTGTCTTCCAGAAGTGATGCACCCTCTTGTGCCCTATATAATTTTGCTTCATATGTATGTGTTGCTGTCAAAATCAAAACTAGGGTTTACCCCACCCCATGCCTCGCTCACTGAGTCCCTCATGACTTGAAAGAAAGCTATATTTGTCTAAGCATTGATGTGTTTTTTGCAATGTTTAGGCACAGGCAGACAATTTTACTGCTAGAGAAGTTGCAGAATCTATGGGACTTTCAAACCCTACCTTACCATGATTGGTCAGCTGCACCAATTGGAAAGTTGGTGCAAAGGGTTTCGAAGGCCTCGTTTATTTTTGCAAGGGTGCATCTCTTCTAATTCTGGACAAGCATGGAATTGCTTGAGAATGAAGCAACGGGATACAAACATATATAAAATGAAGGTGAAATTTTGTCAGTCTATTTTTCATGTTATACAATTATTTGAGGAAATAGTTGATCCAGGAGAAACTGCTGCTAGTTGGAATTAGAACACTGGATTCGGGTGAAGGTTGACAGTTGGCTGCATCTCTTCACGGGCTTGGATCAGCATGCAATTGTTGATATGTCACTTATTACATGTTTTTGTGATTGATTTGTAATCCTTTGACGCTGAAATAATAGTCAAAGTGAAGTCACCATGTAGATTCAGATTTCTGCTCTGAATATGAATTTTTCCTTCCTCTTCCCTTTTTTTTTTTTTCTTTTTTTTCAGTCGTGATGCTATTTGTAGTTTTTATGACCAAATGATTTCACTTGTTAACGTCCGCAAGCTTTTAGCTTCCGGCCTTTTGCTTAAACCTTTTTTTTTGGTCTCACGTTAAACAAATAAACAAATAAGGTTTAAAGTCCAAATGCACCCTTAAATTTTAAGAGGGATTTTGAATTTTACACTTTAAAATTTCAAATTTTGGATTTTACTGCATGAAGTTATATTTCGTTTACATCAGCAATCCTTCTATTCTTTTCTTTCGTTAAGGACCACATAATCACCATGCATGTTTAGTTTATCCAATAAAATAATGTAACGTCATTTTTGTAGCTTAGAAGAACAGAAAATATAAACGGATGGGCTGCTGATACAAACTTAGTAGAATTTCAAGGGATAAAATCCAAAATTTGAATCTTCAAGGTGTAAAATCCAAAGATCTCGAAATTTTAAGGGTACAATTTGCACTTTAGCCAATGAATAAACTAGTATTTTTGAAAATAAACAAATTAACCAAGCTCGTTAAGTAGATTTGTGCCATCCCACCCATGGTTCTTAGTATCTCAACTGGGATTTTACAATCCTATTTCTCTAAAACGTACTAGATCTCACTATAATCTCTACTATAGTGAAATTCGTGTGGGACCCTGATTCAGAACTTATAGGATCCTGATCCCATAGAGATACTAAAGATCATATGCTATGAAGGAAAAGTCAAATTTTTTTGCTTATTTTGGGTCTCCAAATGAAGTCCAAAGGCCTCAAACAGATAAAAAAAAATGTAATAAATGGATCAGCCTAATGGCCTTAGCCTAATTTGATTTAAAAAAATAAAAAACATTTATAAAAATATAAACAAAATTATAGAAGACAAAAGAGAAACTAGACTATTAAAGAGTAGAAGGTGAGTGTGAGAAGCTAAAAAATCCAATGGTGATGCCACTGTGATAGAGACCATCAATGACAAAGGTGTTTTCTTTTTTTTAATTATTATTTTTTATTTTTATAACTCCGCCAACAATGACAAGAATGTTGTTTATAAGTATCAACCATACTTTGAGGAACTATCCAAGATAACCAAAACTTTGGTTTTGATGATTGAATGTGTTTGAGGTGTTGTTTGAAGCATTGTTGTTTTTTTGTTGTTTATGTGAGACATTAAGTATTGACATTGGTAATTGCTTTGAGTTGTTTATGTGAGACATTATGGGTCCGTTTGGGATCCGCTTATTTTGTTGAAACTGAAAGCATTTGTTGAAAGTACTGTAGATAAAGATAAAAGTTAGCTGAAATAATAGAGTGTGACTCATGAATAGTACCCAAAAGTGCAGTGGGGCCCATGAATAGTAGTAAAAATAAGCTGAATAATAAAATAAGTTGGAAAAAATAATATTTGCCAAACGGATGTATGCTTTGAGTTACTTAAAACTTGGTATTTATGAGTTGTAACTTTCGAATTTTAAACTTTGTTTATGTGTTTATAATTTGGTATTTTGCTTTTTATTAGTAATTTCACTAATTTATACAAAAAAATTCAATTTTTCTTTAATATATATTAGGAATAATAATTATAAGCATTTTTAATTGGTGTTGATACCCATTTTTGCGACACATTTTGTACGAGCCCGATTCAACCAAGCCCGACTTCCTTGTGGGCTTAATTTATGTATTATATTATATTTTATTATTTTAAGCATAACCTGAACCTATGCGATTTATTGGGGAAATTGAGGAAATATGGTTTGGAGGGTATGGGTTGGTTTTTTTTTTACCTTTTGCATAAGCCCAATGCATGCATGCTACCAAGTGGGCAAGAGATACTGGTTGCACCTCAGGCTCGTGGAGGAGGTCTTGTACCTGAAATTTCCACCTCAAAAGAGTTTTCATGCTCTAGCTGACTATGGCCCAACTTTTCTGCTCTATTATCTTTTTGTCTAAAATACATAGCTGACCCTAAGTGGCTAGTCTTGTCTGCTACAACAACCAAATGCAGACTCCAAGGGCTTGTCATGTCTAGGAAACATTAGCCCATGAATTTAGGCCACTCCATTTCCCAAATTATGCAAAAAGCATGCAAACCCTCTTACCTAATTAAAACAAATCTGACCATAACCTCTTTGATTGATACATTGGAGTTCAAAGCCTCTTCTATTGACATAAATCTAGTCATTTAGAGCACCCCAAACTCAATACAAAAGGCCCCAGTTAGATTCAAAATGAACCAACTACATTTTCCCCACACAGCTGAAACTTGAGACCAAAAGCCTATTCAGCCAGCTAACATCCTTACAATTCTAGAGTTTGGGGGTGGAAATATGGGTACAAGGGAACCTTCCCTCTCTTCCTCACAACCTTTCTCAATTTCCTTTTTTTGCTGACAGTGGGTCGAAGTTTCGAACCTGTGTGCTTTTTTTTTTTTTTTTTTTTTTTTTGTATTTCAATTACAACATTTTGATTTTTCTCTTGTTAAAGTAATATTAGCCTTTTGTTCATTATACATTTGGAATTTTGGGCTTGACTCTCCACAAATAAACACTTCTAAAGAACCAAAGGGAAGATTTAGGGTGTTCTCACATTTTCGGCCCTTGTCCCAAAAATGTCCCTGACAATTGGAAAGTAGGATCTTATGATCTTAGTGTCGATCCTACGATCCGATTCCCAAACCCTCTCACCTATCTTGTGTAGGATTTTGATTTTGATAGCTTGATCCCACCCCACATTGAATGGCCCATATAAAAAAAGGTCCAAGATGGTTTTAGAAATTAGAATAAAATACTTAATGGTTTCTAAGTCAATTTCATAATTGAATTTTTAAAATTTTGTTCTTGGTAAAATGTGTTATTTGAATTTTCTAACGGTATTAATATTTAAATAGATATTGAATTAATATTGTGTAATAGTCTTGGAGGGTCGTGGAGATGTTTTTACACTAAGTTCTTCAGTTTTTCTCTTCGATAATGCATTGTGTGTTATCTTTGGTTTGATATTCTTTTCCCTACTACCCTTTACATTATAGAATTGCATATCTATGTTCATCCATGCAATTGTTGAATGTTTCGGTTAATTAATTGGTTAATTATGTATATTCCACTTTAATTGTGTTTAGCCTAAAATTAATCTAGCCGTAATTAAAATTTGGAGGTTTTAATTAGCTTAAGTAATTATACTAGTGAGCTTTCAATAACAATGGAAAAAAACATTTAATTGAATGTGGACTTGCTAAAGAAGGAGAATGCCAACTTAGTCATGATCTAATTTGGTTCAAATGTAAACTTATATTAAGCAAAGAAATTCAACTTTTGATAATACCACATTTCTTATGAAATATATGAAAAGGGAAAACACTATAATTGTCTAAAGACTAATATTTACACATTTACAAATATTAATAAAAAATCAGTGTAGAGCATGGTTCAACCATCGGTTATAACTTAATATCACGAGTCATATAATTATGTGACATAACCTATTTCTTTTATTATGAAAACTAGGATTCAAATCCTTCGCCAAAAGGAGACAAAAAAATTTACAACTTTAAATCTTCATAGCTTATTATGATCAAATTTGTGGGCAAAATGGGTAAATATTTTTTTTCATTTTCTTGTATTTCAATTACAACATTTTGATTTTTCTCTTGTTAAAGTAATATTAGCCTTTTGTTCATTATACATTTGGAATTTTGGGCTTGACTCTCCACAAATAAACACTTCTAAAGAACCAAAGGGAAGATTTAGGGTGTTCTCACATTTTCGGCCCTTGTCCCAAAAATGTCCCTGACAATTGGAAAGTAGGATCTTATGATCTTAGTGTCGATCCTACGATCCGATTCCCAAACCCTCTCACCTATCTTGTGTAGGATTTTGATTTTGATAGCTTGATCCCACCCCACATTGAATGGCCCATATAAAAAAAGGTCCAAGATGGTTTTAGAAATTAGAATAAAATACTTAATGGTTTCTAAGTCAATTTCATAATTGAATTTTTAAAATTTTGTTCTTGGTAAAATGTGTTATTTGAATTTTCTAACGGTATTAATATTTAAATAGATATTGAATTAATATTGTGTAATAGTCTTGGAGGGTCGTGGAGATGTTTTTACACTAAGTTCTTCAGTTTTTCTCTTCGATAATGCATTGTGTGTTATCTTTGGTTTGATATTCTTTTCCCTACTACCCTTTACATTATAGAATTGCATATCTATGTTCATCCATGCAATTGTTGAATGTTTCGGTTAATTAATTGGTTAATTATGTATATTCCACTTTAATTGTGTTTAGCCTAAAATTAATCTAGCCGTAATTAAAATTTGGAGGTTTTAATTAGCTTAAGTAATTATACTAGTGAGCTTTCAATAACAATGGAAAAAAGCATTTAATTGAATGTGGACTTGCTAAAGAAGGAGAATGCCAACTTAGTCATGATCTAATTTGGTTCAAATGTAAACTTATATTAAGCAAAGAAATTCAACTTTTGATAATACCACATTTCTTATGAAATATATGAAAAGGGAAAACACTATAATTGTCTAAAGACTAATATTTACACATTTACAAATATTAATAAAAAATCAGTGTAGAGCATGGTTCAACCATCGGTTATAACTTAATATCACGAGTCATATAATTATGTGACATAACCTATTTCTTTTATTATGAAAACTAGGATTCAAATCCTTCGCCAAAAGGAGACAAAAAAATTTACAACTTTAAATCTTCATAGCTTATTATGATCAAATTTGTGGGCAAAATGGGTAAATATCCTTAATTTTAAAACTATGTAGCAAAATACCAATTTTTCCAAACTATTTAACAAAATGTCCTTATTTTTGGAACTCAATATCTTCAAAATCAAGTTTAAAAATAGTGACATTTTGCTAAATAGTTTGGAAAGAGGGGTATCTTGGTATGTAGCTTTAAAATCAAGGTAGTTACTTATTTTGCTCCAAATTTGTGTTCTCAAAGGGTTCATGGTCAGTTTACTTAAGAATTTACACTTTGTTTAGCAAGGAGATAAGAGAAAGGAGGAGCCCACATTTTGCAATCTGCCCAATTTGGGCGGATTTGGAGAGAAACAAAGGAATAAAGTTTTTTATGGTTATATAAGAGATATAAGGTTCAATTTTCGTTTACTCTAATAACTGATTAGTGTCTTTTTTTTTTTTTTTGAGAATCAACTGATTAGTGTCTTAATTTGATGATAAAGAGCTATTATCATGAGCGGACACTATAGGTTGAAACTCTCTTTCAAAAAAATAATAGACCCTACATACTTCATTTATTTTGAACCAATTTTACATTTTTGCCCACAATTTTCATCCATCTTTGATATTTATGTGGGCATAAAAGTAAAATTACATATTTCTTTTCTCTTTCCCTCTTTATTTTCAAACATATAGGAGAGGATTGTTTTCTTTCATATTCTCTCTCATTTCATTTCCTTTGCCTATTTCTTTTCTTTTCTTTTCTCTTCTCTCGTTTGCAACTAAACAAAGGGTTAAAGCTGTACAAAACTTAATAAGGAAGCAAAGTAACGGCAATCAATCATCAGAAAAGGCATGGTACTGAAAAACGTTCTTTACCGATGGAATCTCAATTTTAGTGACTTTGTCTGGACAAACTTTATGCTAGAATCTAAAATGCACCTACCCACGATCCAAAGCACAGGAGCCTAATATAAAAAAAATGTACAATTTTTTTAACGTTTTGCTCTTTATCTTTTTTTTTTTTTTTTGATAGATTGCTCTTTATCTTTTGTTCATTATTTGTAGTACTTTTGTGACGTTAAAATTTATTTAAAAAACGCTTTGATATCTCTGATTTTGAGTGACGTGACTTCAAAGTGAAAAAAATCCAGTACATCACCCCCAAACCACGACAAATATGTCACTCCGATAATAAATATCGACAGACGACAATCTCTCTCTCTCTCTTGAATTCCGTTGATTAAAAAACAGAACACAGTAACCATCTACACTCGCCCTCACCGTACTATAAAAAATTGAAATCGTAGTCGCGCGAACTCTCTTGCAGTAGCGATTTGAAGTTTGAAAGTGATGGCGGAGGGTTGGGTGGTGCTGCCGCAGGCGGTGGAGCAACTGATACAGCAAATATGCAGGGAGCAGAACCAGACGCCGCCGTTGACGGACGTGAGACAAGAGCTGGCGTTGCTCGGTGAGGAAGAGGCTGTAAATTTGCTCCGTAAAATAGCGGCCTCGCCCATAAAGAAAACCTTGACTCACTTTATTATGTTCATGATCCGAAAAGCCAAACAACCTCACTCTAATAATAATGATACTCCCTCCACTCAGAAAGTACCACGCGTCTCTCCGCTTCACAGTCCCTCTGCCCCTGCTTCACAATCACAATCCCGCCTCATCTACCCTCCAACACAACATGGTATCGACTTCACATTACACACTCTCTATCTTTCAAATTTGGTTTCTGTTTTCTCTAATAACTAAAAGAGCCAGCCAAGATTTCAGCTTATTGGGGAATTTTATTTTATGAGGTAGAGGAAATACTTAGATTTTTTCTTTTCCAGGAAATGAAAATGTTTCTTGATCAAAGCTTATCAACGTTTTTTTTTTTTCGAAATAATATTTTTAAAGTTTCGTTTCTTCCACCTAGCAAGTAGCCAAGTAGTGATTGTAGCAAATAATTTTTATATTGTATATTTTCAGAATTTGTATTTTTAGATTAGTTTTTTTTTTTTTTTGGTTGTATTTTCTAGATTGTATTTTTCCATTTCCACATGTGATTTTGTAATAAGTTAGAATTAGTTAGTTTGTTAGGTATATTTTCTGATTCGCATACAATCAATAATACAAGAAATTTATTTATCACGCTCTCTCTATTTTTTGACATGTATCAGCAATGGTTAAAAAAAAAAAAGTTGTAAAAATTTTGATGTGACAAAAGTAAACTTAATTAACTGTATATTTTTGTGGGCGCAGGTCGTCCAGTTACTCAATCCACAATTCCGGAGAGATGGTCCCAGGCCTCTTCGACCTCACCGAATGGTATTTCATTGAGCCTCCACATGTCTATTTCTTGGACGTTCTAATTTCTGTTTTTATTTGTTGGGGGTGAACTAATTTAACATGTATAACACTGACACACACACACACACTGTTATATTAGTGTCCATTGCTGGAATTCTCCTTGACACTGTAAACTATACGATGCTATATGATTTTAAGGGTACCTAAGAGGCTCATTCTCTTCGAGTTTGGAAAACGCTGTTAGTCCTAAGTTAGCGGCCTGGGGAGAGCTTGAGTTCCGAAAGGCATTCCTAATCCTAAGTTACATCGGGGAGTAAGTTTTCCCTCCTCCTTTTTTTTTGGCCTCCTGCATAATAAGCTCTGAATATTAAGCTGCATATTTGTTTTTTCTTTTTATATACAGAAACCAGCTCGAGCATGTTGACATATCTGCAGATGAAATTAGAACCTTAAAGCATTTAGGAATGGTAGATTTTGAGGAAAGAGTTTGGAAGGCCTTGGGACAAAAGTACATCATCAATTATGAAGACCGACGAAGGGTGAATATTATGTTCTTATTGTTGTTGACCTGTGATGGTTACTGTGTCTTGGTTAATTTCTTAATCCTTGAGAAGTCCGCTAAAGATAGAGAATCTTGAAGTTCTTTGCTGTGTTTTTTTTTTTTTTTTGGTAGAAAAAAGAGTTTTTGCTTATCTAAATCAGTAATGTCTGCTTGCGCGTTCTTTATTCTCCTCCATTTCTATTTTCTGGGTGATTCTTGAATGCATGCCCTCTTAGTGGACATAATTTATATGAGTCTAGGACTCTTTGGTTGTGTGCTTTTATGTTCTAGATCAACTAATCAGGAAATTTCGAGAGAGAGAGCGAGAGAGAGAGAGAGAGAGAGAGAGAGAGAGAGAGTTTTAACCTAAGATAATTTATAATTGTATGATATCGTAGAGTTTGGAGAATAATTGTAATGAGTGGTGGTAGCAAGTTGTCCTGATTTAAAATTCCTTTCTCAGTGAGAATAAACCTAAGCAATTATTCAGTTACTGTGGTTAGGGCCATCTTGCCTATTACCATTAGCATTTTGTATGCAATCTTGTCAAATGTTTCTAAACTATAATGAGGTAATTCAGCTATTGAATATATTCAATTGAATTAGGAAAAAGAAAGGAATATTATCTTCTGCAATGTGGATAGATTTAAAACTAATTTTCAATTTAACCATTGAGAGTTATGAGAGATAAAATGCTGTACAACTATGTTTTGGTGGCAGCCTCCCTTGTATTGACTTCAGCATTTGTCTAATTCACCTTTTCCTATTTTTTGGTGTCTTGCAGACTCTTGATTGGGACATGAAAAAGACGCACATTTATCATTGTCATGTTTCTTTGGATGGGAAGTACAAGTTCAAGGTTTGTTGTCCCCATCCTCTATATAGAGGGACATTCCCAAACACCTGCAGATGCATGTTTATGATGACATGAGTGACATCTATTCTGAGGATAAGAGTTCTTTCAAATCTAATTAAACTAATGGAAGTGTAACTATTTTCAGGGCCCATATTTGCACAAAACAAAAACTCACCTACAAAGAGTTTTAGGAGATGAGAATGTTTTGGTTGTCAAGTTTGCTGAAGAGGTGGCAGACAGGAGACAACTGGATATTTCCTGGGATTCTTATTCCATGTACAATAAGATTGCAAGAGAAGGGATTCTTGTTGGTTTCTATCGCTATCAGTTTTTTGGTGAGCCTTTCTTTAATGCTGTTGGAGAGATGAACTTTTAAAATTTTGGTTTGTTTTTGTTTTATTGCAGTTACTTCTCATTGTTATTCCAACTGTACTATAGATCTGAAGCAGTCAAGTCAGGATGTGTCCTTGATACCTTTTTTTAATTTCAATATTAAACATCTAAAAGCAAGTCTTGGAACCCTTATATTCTACTACTATACTTTTCTTGTTGATCAAAGGCATGGACTTCCTCAAGTTTAAAGGTTAATGAGTGTGATGTCCTTGTTTAAAAGGACCATGGGTTATAAAGCATGTTAGAGTAAGAAATACTTTTAAATTATCTAAAACAGAAATTAGCACTCTGGAGTGTGAGTGTGAATGTACAGATTCACTTTCAGACGTATGCAATGGAAAATTCAAGTTCATCCCTCCCTAATTCTTTTTATATAGATTGTATCAATTTTGTATAATGGTTTTTTGCTATCGTGGGTTCAAGCTCAGGAATCAGCACCTCCATAAAAAAGGGGGGGTGTGTAAAGCAACCTACCAATCACCTCTCCCAAACCCTGTAAAAAGTGGGAGCTTTGTGCATTGGGTACACTTATTACAGAATAAGTCTAAAGAGTTTTGTCAATTGCCCTTGCTGGAGTAGGACCAGTATGGGTTCAAGTAGAAGTGCATATTTCCTTCTTACTAGATTCTATATTTTTTCATGCTTCTTACATCATTCAAGTTAATTGTTTTGTTGCCAGTGACATGTTAACCTATAGAACATGTGTCTTTTCAATTTTGACCTGTTAAAAGATCTAGTGTAATTGATGTTTTCTTTATATTGATTAGTGTTTAAGGATGGAGGCAAAGAAGAAAAGAAAAAAGACCCAACTTCTTCATCTGTCAAGTGTTTTTTCATTCGTATGGAGTCAATTGAAACGGTTTATGAAGCAAGGTCTTTATTCATGCATGCACATCAATTGCCTAGTGTGGCCAATTATATGGCTAGGTATGTTGACAATCCAAAGAGTCTTTTGAGAGCCATATCTAAGAATTTTTCATAATGATTTGAAAGTTACTTTTACTGTGAAGTCAGGTTTTCTCTTATCTTGTCCAAGACCACCAAGCTAGAAGTTGATTTAGCATCTGTTAATATCCAACGAATTGAAGACGTCCTTTGCACGGTATGATCTTAAAATTATCTTTTCAATGAAATTTCTTGTCTTCTATGAATCTGGTTAAATTCAAATTTTTTTCTTATCCATTTCTCTTCAATATGGATTTTTTCCCTTTTTCCTTTATGGGTAAACTGCAGGATCGAGAGGGTAAAGTTGTCTATGAAAAACCTGAGAAACCTCGTATACATACAGATGGAACTGGTTTCATATCTGAGGATTTAGCTTTGATTTGCGGTAATAATGTACACAGAGGAGAGCGCACTAGGGATGAAAATATTGAGGTTTGTGATTTTGGATATGTTTCCTTTTAAGTAGACTACAGATTAAAATAATGAATTGAAAAGTTAGTTTCTTCGAACTGATCTCAGTTTGTTATGTTTCTGTTTCTGTGAGTGAAATGACCTGAACTCATGTCATGGCCTGACTGGATGTTTTGTATTTCATTGTCTTTTTATCTTATGTATTTTTTTATAAAACAAATATGTCATTTAATCTTCTGTGTACATAACTTATCATTTGATTAATGGTCTCTTTAATAATGTCAGACAAATCCCAGTATTGTTGAACTTGAAAGTAATCTTTTGGCAATGCAACGGCAAGAATCTAAAGCTCAAGAACCAGTATGTTGATCAAAAACTGGTGTTTCCTTCTCTTTTTGAGCCTTTACTAGTGTGTGTGTTTATTTTGGAATTGGAATTCATTCCCATTTCAATTATTATTTGTTTTCCAGCCTTTGCTAATCCAGTTTCGTCTCTTTAACAATGGTTGTGCTGTTAAGGGAACCCTTTTTAGTCAATAAAAAGGTACTTTCTTTTTCATACTCAATTGTCTATTTCCTTTTCTTTGTATCGCTTTGTAATAAGTTTTAACCATAAGGGGTATAAAAAAGAATAAAATAAGTCAAGCACCAAGTTAGGTAATGTGCATTGAATGAGTGTTGACTTCTTTCTTACTTGAAGAAAGATTTAATTCTAAAGGATCCAACTTTAACTGAAAACAATTATGCTACTAACACCACAAATGCAGAAATATTGAGTCAGCATTGTTAGGGTAAATTAATTAACCCTAAACACACTTCCTGAGACTAACAAGAATGTAATTTTTTCCCCAAGCTAGTGCTGATGGATAGAGCTGCAAACGAGCCTAGCAAAGTCGAGTCTTAATAGTTTAAGATTATTCATTTAATTTTATTTTGAACATGAGTCGAGTTCGAGCTCTTTACCAAACTAAATTACATGTTCAAGCTTGGTTCATTTTTTTGTTGAACAACCATGACTAAAATATTTTGTTCATTAGCAAATCTATGTGAATAATTAACAACTAAATTATCTTGAAATTATATAATTTGAGTTAATAAGATAGAATGATTTTTGTTATGAAAGTATAAAAATTAGGTTCATTTACTGTGTAGTGTGTACTATTAAAAATTATATATACTTTTTACTACGAAATGGGCTATTTATATCATTAATAAATGACATAAATAATTTGATATCTTATGAATGTACACAATCCAATATCGAATCTATGCGAATAATTAATAACTAAGTTATATTAAAATTATATTATTTGAGTTAATAAGGTAGAATGTTTTTTGTTTATGAAAGTTTAAAAATTAGGTTCATGTACTACAAAATGGACTATTTAAATCAGCAAAAATAATTTGATATCTTATGAACTTATACAATCCAATATATATATATATATATATCTATCTCAAACTTGATACTCATGAGCTTGTGCACGAACATAGCTTGGTTTGTTCACAACCCATTTGATTGATGACCTTATCATTGGATTTTTATTGGAACAAAATATTTTAATGGAGTGGAACATTTTGACTTGGGACATTAGAGGAACATATTAGAAAATACTTCAACATGACTCTAATGTTGTTGGTTTTAGTTGAATTGTAAAATATGAAAATTATGGTTAAAAGAGAAGAAAGAGGAAGAGAAGTTAGAGAGACAGAGAAAAGAGAGAAAGGTTAGCCCATATTTATATTACTGCAATGTGGCAAGATTACTAGAATACACCTCGCTAATGTGTAATAACAACCGAATGGAAAAATAACAACAGTAACTCTAACAGTTATAACCATGTATCAACTATGTGCCTCACTTCTGATGATATCTAATTTTAGATTACTTTGATTAAATATTATTTTTGGCCGCTATAGTGCTAGTGGAAATCACCTCTGACTTCTGTTTAATACTTGCGTGATGAAAAGTTCTTATAATTCAGTATCATTCAACCTCCGACTTGCAGCTTTGTGTCTAATAATTATGTAAAATTTAGCAACTTATACTCTGATGTTAGTGTAATACATTAACATTATGCTCCTCACTTCAGAGTAAAGAATTCTGGTTTTGGCTTTCATATCTAATATGTTCTGGTTATTAAATGTCCTAAATGACTGCAATGATTGGCTGGTGATGCTCTTTGTTATTTATTTATTTTTTTCTGACTGGTTTTGATCTAGTTTCCTTTTTCTGCTTCTAATATTGCATACTTTGTTCATTTTCTATATTCAAATTTTGTAGCTTCCTCCTAGAACAATTCAAGTTCGACCTTCAATGATTAAAGTTGAGACAGATCCAAAACTGTCAAATATCAGAACGGTGAATTCATTGGAGATAGTGGGAACAAGGTTTTCATCATTTGACACTTCTATACTATTTTGAAGTTTTATGCTCTCTGTAGTTAATGTGTACTTGTTAATAAGTCATCACTTATATCTGATTTTTCAAAATGGCCTTTGTTTGAAACCATCAAATGTGCTCTGGGTTCAAATGGGGAATAGGAAAATCATGTATAAGGGAGATTTAATTTCTGATAGTCTATCCCGATATTTATTGGTGAATTGTCTATGGTGTTGTAAGTTTACCTAGCAGGCTTGATGAAAAGTCAAGCTTTGCCTGGCAACAATATGAATCCATTTTTAAGTTTACTTATAGAAAGAAAATAAAGTAAACAAATCAATTTAGAAGATCTTAAAAGTTCAAGAGAATCTTATTCATAGAAAGGTATTAAACCCCCTTGTAAAAAAGAAAAAGAAAAAAAGAGAAAGGTATTAAACCCTACACTAATTCTGGCCAAATGCAAAAACGTGGTAGTGAGATGGAACTTCCCTTGAGTTCCAAAAAATCTTTACATGTCAAAAAAAGTTTTAAGGATAAACCTTGGAAGCTGACATGACACGGAACTCTACAGCATTTCTTGAAAAATTAGGAGTCAACACAATAGGGATATGAAAATTAATTAATTAATATTTTTTTGGTATATATTATAAATTTTTGGGCATAATTAATTTTATTTTAGGTTTTAAAAATAAGTAACAACAATAAAATGTTTGAAAACATATCTAAATTAATTTAAAGGCAATAATAGATTGATTAATAAAATAATGCTATTAAATAATTAAATAAAAAATGCTAGTAAGTATTCTGCATAATTTCATATTTTGTACATTATATCATTATCAATTAATTAATAATAATAATAAAAAAAAACTCATAAACCATAGCTCAATAAAAAAAAAAAAAAAAAAACCTAATCAAAATCACTACTCAGTATATTTATTCAAAAGATCGAAAGAGAAACAAAAAATAAAACAGAAAAAAGAAAAGAAAAAAAGAAATGGAAAGACAGAAGATGCGAATAGAGACAGAGAGCAAAGAGTGATGGAGAGACTAACTGTGGTTGACGCAATCAGGATGGCTCTAGCCATAGGAGAGCAAGAGTGATGAAGCCATGGAAGCTTAATTTGCTATTACTTTACAAATTCGCCTATTCAAGAATTATTTTATGGGGTTCATGTGTGAAGTCAAATTGAAGTGAAGGTCATGTTTGTTTTTTTTTTTTTTTTTTTTTTTATTTTTATTTTTGTTTTAGAAACAAAGGTAATGGGGTTTTGATGGTCTAAGTGTCAGTCTTTTACGGTTAAAAGAGTTTTTAATTTGGCTTTTTTTATTTTATTACTTATGATCAATTTTATATGCAGGGTCAAATCTGTAATTTCCACAATTCCTGCGAATTAAGGGTATTTTGGTAATTTAGTTGAGTCTAGAATCTTCTAGGGTATTTTAAGTATCTTAGGTTTATTTTCTTTGGGTCCAAGATTAGGTTTGGTTTACTAGTCAAACTAGTAATCCTAATCATTCTTAAAAAAAAAAAAAAAAAAAAAACTAGTAATCCTAATACTATAGGAATCCTAATACTCCTAGTACAAGTAAGAGTTACTGTTCTCAATGTATTCAAAAGGGAGAATGTTGATTGATAAAAGTTGAGTGTTTTAAGCAATAGGCAAATTGGCCCTCGTTGATTCTTTCTCCTTATCTCTTCTCTTTCTAAAGTTACTGTTCACATGTACTGTTTATACAGCTACTGAACAGCTTGTATTTCTCTCTAATTCTTCTTCTTTCCTAATCCTAAACCCACCATAACTATACAGACAAATCCCTAATTTTTCCTACAATTTGGATATCATAGCTAAATCCTACTTAAATCCTAACACGAGTTCTTTGCTAAAGTCTTATTCTGCAAACCTTCCGCCACTAAAAAAAATTTCTCATCTAGGATCATGTCGATGCTTGAAGAAATATGCTCTATGACAAAAACTTTGAAAAGGCTGGGAGATTTTATTTTGTTAAATTCCTAATGGAATAGCAACACAGGAAGAACTTTATGGGTTAGACCAAAGTTCCTTGCATGATGATGATCTCGAAGAAGAAGATACCTCTCTTCTTTCAGTTATTAGGCATATTCGTGCTGCACCTAAGCCAGAGGAGGATTGGAAGCCTACTTTAATATTTAGGACCATGGTGGGACTGAAGCTCGAATGATTATTATTGATGGTGGCAGTGACATAAATATTGTTTTTGCAGCTACTGTCGAGAGGTTGAGGCTACCAATGGAATCACATCCGAGACCATACAAGGTAGCGTGATTGAGATGTTATCATAGTGAAAAGAACAGTACATATAAATTTATGTTCAATAATGCACAAATTGTGTTAAAGCCCGTGAATGCAGAACAACTAGAACAACTAAAGCAAAAACAAGAGGTCAAGCCTAAGGAAGATATCAGTGCTCTTGCAATGGTAGTCACAAAGGAGCAAGACGAACATAAAATTGATCATGGAAAAATCAAGATGAAGGAGGATTTTGATGTTACTATCATAGATAAATTCAATAAGGATTTCAAGTTGGATATTCCTTTAGTTATTGATTTCATCATTCCAAATGAATTTAATGGTATGATCTTTTTGTTCCTGATGTGTCCAAAGGTGATTGAAGAGTAGGTGCAAGTTTCAAGTTTGAAGTTTCTTATACTTCAAGACTTTAAAACTTGAGGTCAAGTTTCTTCCAACCAGAGGAGAATGGTGAAGCCATGGAAGATTAATTTGCTAGTAGCCTCACCTATTCAAGAATTATTTTATGGGGTCCATCGTGTGAAGTCCAATTGAAGTGAAGATCGTGAGGTTTTGATGGTCTAAGTACGATTCTTTTAGGGATAAAACAGTTTTTAATTTGTTTTATTTTATTTTATTAGTTATGGTCAATTTTATATTCAGGGGCAAATCTGTAATTTTTGCAATTACTGCGAATTAAGGGTGTTTTGGTAATTTAGTTGAGTTTAGAATCTTCTAGTGTCTTCTAAGTATCTTAGGTTTATTTTCTTTTGGTCCAAGTTAAGTATTTATTAGGTTTCTATTTTAACTTTTAACCTTAACACTGTGTTTGGTTGGGGTGAAAATAGGAAGGATGGAAAACATAAAGAGGAAAATAGGGTGAAAAACAGTGTTTTTCACTGTTTGGCAAAAGAAGGAAAATGGGGAGGAAGGAAAACCCGGGAGAAAGTTTTCTCTCCCAGGCCCACAATTTTCATCCTCCTAAATCGGGAGGAAAATTTGGAGGGAAAAATGCTGTGAAAGCACTTTTACACAAATACCCTCTCCCAATGTCTACAACAATCCAGCGCGGCAGAATAAGAAGGAAGTAGAAAATAACCACCTAACCACCAAACCCAGCACCACCACCAAACACCGCAACCTAGCACAGAAAATTAACTCAAAATCAACAGAAAATTAACCAAAAATCAACGGAAAAGCAATTATAAAACCCAACTCAAAATCAAGACAAACCCATTGGAAAACCCAACTCAAAATCAATCAAAACTGACCGGGAAACCCAACCCAAAATCATCACGGACACACCACAAAATCATTAAAATCGTTCTAAATCTAGATCCAAATTCATCAAACCCATATGCAAATTCATATAAATAATCAAACCGAAATTTAAAAAAGGAGTAGAAGAAGAAAGAAAGAAGAAGATGCTGAAGCAGAGGAAGAAAAACCCAAACCAGAATTTTTCTTTCTCAACCCAAAATCATCATCTATAATAACAACATAAAACTCAAATTGTAAAACAAGAAGAGGAAATAAAAAGATTCTCAAAAAAAAAAAAAAAAAAAAAAGGAGAAGAAAGAGAGGCGGAGATAGAGAAAAGGACTGAAGGAGTGTATTATGACTTAGAAAAAAGGAGGGATTAGGTGGGGGTAGGTGGGAAATAATAGAAAAAGGGAAGAGAAATATTATTTTAATAAAAAAAGTGTGTATAATAAATAAATTGATGTAGGTGTTTTGTAAAAATAATGGTGTAAAATAGAAAAAAGTAAGTTTTTGTGTGTAAAAAGACGGATTTTTTTAGACAGACCGATGCGGTTGCTCTTATCACTTTTGCCTCTTCTCATCTTACCTTCACAGCACACCAATGTCCAGCGGTCCAGGTTCTCTTCTCTCTCTTTTTTTTTTTTTTTTTCAACGTGACCTAATCAAGTTGTACATTACTGTAATTTTTACATTATAATAATAAAAATAATAACATAAATTTATATATATATATATATATATAATGTGGTAAATTTTATATTATTTAATAAGTACAAATAAATCTATTTCTTACTTATTACGTAACAAGGGTATAATAGTCAATTTATATAAATTATATTTTTCATCCTTCCCTTTTTCTCTCCAGCCAAACAAAAGAGTTTTATGCCCTCTTACTTTTCCACCCCTCCAATCAAACACACAAGAGGGAAAACTAAATATTTTCTATCCTCCCACTTTTACATCCTCTTTTCCACTCCTCCAACCAAACTAACCCTAAAAGACTCATACTTAGATCATCAAAATTTCATGATGTTCAGTTCAATTGGACTTCACATGTGGACCCCATAAAATAATTCTTGAATAGGTGAATTTGCAAAGTAATAGCAAATTAATCTTCCATGGCTTCATCATTTTCCTCTGGTTGGAAGAAACTTGACCTTGAGTTTTTAAGTGTTGAAGTATAAGGTCCTTCAAACTTGAAACTTGCACCAACTCTTCAATCACCTATGGAAGCATCAAGAACAAAGAATCTTTCCCATTCGTATCATTAAATTCATTTGGAATGATGAAATCAATAACCAATGGAATATCCAGTTTGAAATCCTTCTATTACATTTTTTCTGTTAACCCTATTCATTATCATGTGATCAGTTGTCTTAAAAGAAGTTTTATTTCAAACTTTGAGGTCTAGAGGAAACTTACCAAAAACTAAGGTTTCAATAAAACTATAAGATTTTATTAAAACATTTTTAGTAACTTTAAGGTTAAAAAAAAACATTTTGAAAATTTGAGGTTTAAATGAAACACACCCAAAATTCTAAGGTTTAAAAAGTAACAAGTTGTGAACGTGTCATGACCGTCTCCGTGCTGTGTCCCAATCAAAGAATTGTTTTCTCTTTCCGGAAATGTGATAGACACGGATATACACGTATTGGCACAGTACACAGCACATTTTATCGCTTGTCTGTGCTACAGAGGTATAAACTCTGTTGGCCCTATACCATGAGGCAGTGAAAGAAGATACACAGCCCTACAGATCAATTACATTTCCTGTTGTCCTGAAAAGTAAGATCCCTATGACCTTAAATTCTGCTGAAAATAGACAACCTTTTAACTGATGATAACAAAACCTGCTTTCCTCCTGCATTGTCATATCACATGTTTCTCCTTTCGATAGTAGAATTCCAAAACCAATAATTCTTAAGGGACACAATCAATTGCTATGATTTGTAGATCACATATATTTGATGATTCATGTGTTGGACACTTGAGGACATGGCACCCAAGTCCCCCTATATTTGAACTTATTTTGAGATTAGTTATGAATTCACCTACAAAATGCCTGTAATTCTACAGGTATTAGGCATTCTTGTCAAGAAACTTGTACAAAGTTATTACTTTTCTATAACTTACAATCTTTGGCTATTTTCTAGGTAACAAGCACTTAAGTCATGATTTGGTAATTGCATTGCCTGGTACTACATGTCTCTGTCAAAAAATTGATACTCCCGTTCATATATGCAACTCATGGTCATGGGCTAATCCTCATTGTGGTGAAGTGGTCATGCAAATGTAAAATATTCATTGAGAAACTGCAGCCTATGTTGGTGTGCAGAAATACTAGTAGTGATGGCCGAGATTGTGATTTCTAGGCTAATTCATGCAAAAAGTTCCCTACTTAAATTTGGCTTACCATTTCTTTTATTGTTAAAAAAAAAGTTCTTCTTTGGTGTGGTTGAGAATGTGACAGACTCATCATCCACTATATTGGTAAGTAGTGAGCTTATAATTGACATAATATCTCATCATGTGATATTGTGACCACTGGTTTGCTTGTATTGCTGTTTGATGATATAAATTTCTGCTGAAAGAGAAACTTAGATACAATGAAAGTGCTGCTTTTCTTTTTTTAGTTTCTATCGTTTAAGTGGTCTAATTTTCAGTTCTTCTCTGCCAGCAATCAGCCAAAGAAAACATATCTATCAAGAAATTTGATTGCACTTTTAAGCTATGGAGGTGTCCCAAAAGAATATTTCATGGATATACTTTCAAATGCTTTAAGTGATGCTCATCGAGTTTTCTCCAATAAGGGTGCTGCACTAAGAGGTAGTCTTCCTGTTAAAGGTTATAGCTTATGAGTAGCGATAATTTATCTTCTTTTAAAAAAATAGAATTTCTGGCCTTATTGGAAGCAAAATCTTAGGTCTTGATTTAGAATTCTGGAATTAATTTTAACATTTTTATTCGCATCTTATTAAATCTTGCTAAAAATAAATCTCATGCCAATACTTTTCTCTTCCATTTACTTGTAGTCCTTGAGTGATTCTCCCCTTCAATTCTTTTTTGTTTATGCAGTTTCTGTTAACCATGGGGAGATTGATGATTTTAATGTGGCAAGAATGATTTTATCCGGGATTCCTCTTGATGAATCATATTTGCAATATCGACTCTCTATACTGATGAAGGAGGAAAAGAAGAGCCTTAAAGGAGGAAAGCTTCACGTACCTGAATGTTACTATTTAATGGGGACTGTTGATCCCACTGGGCTACTTGAAAGTGATGAAGTTTGTGTTATTCTGTACGTATACTTGTTAGACGTTTTCCAGTTTCGTACATATTCAAAAACCATTCTGAGCGTTTATGAAAAAAAAGCTATATTTACTAGTTAAAATAAATCAATTAGCTATATTTCTTGATATTTTTAAATGTCTACTTTGTTATACTCACATCTGATTTTTAAACTTCACTACTAACGGGCAACAACAACCAAAATTTACCATTAATAATAAAAATTACAACTACAAGTAAACTTTCACAAAAAACTAACCGAAAACTCCAATACATCAAAGGTGTCCTTACACTATCTCAGTAGGGAAAGCATTGTCTATACCTCACTCACAAAACAGTTTTGCTTCTTAAATCTTACACACACATCAAAGCTACACCGCCACTCCTTTTACAAGGAGTGACAGGCCTCCTTACTTTTTTTCTTTTCAATGTGGGGCTATCACTTTTAATATAATTAGTGACCTCCCTATGATTCTTCTTGCCGATGTGGGATTCTAAAACTAATGAGGAATTCTCTAACCTTCTCCTATCATGTGCTGGACTCAACTTTATTATTTTATTATTAGAGAAAAGTTAATGGATGTTCTAAGGACATTGGTTTAAGAAATATGTTTAGAAACTTTTTATTGGAAAAGAAAAAAACAATTAATTTTTTTTGACAGCCTTTTATATTTCCCATGAAAATGGTGTCAAAAATTTCCTAAAATGGTTTATTAACAATTGCCTTAAGGGCGCTTGTTAAAAGGACCCTTATTATTATTATTATGTGCAAATGAAACATTCTTTTGCATTTTAGTTAGGACAGACTTACATCTGTTCTTTTTTATAGGTTGCTACCTTAAGTTTAACTTTATACATATCTTTTAAATGATGTTTTGATTAGGCATGATTTCTTTAAGTTGAAAATTTAAATGCATTATAAAAAGGTCTAAAATGAATTTGAAAATATCAGTACAGTTGCAATTGTATAAGAACTGTAAAATTTTTTCAAAGTATCACAAGATAAATTACAATAATTTTGCATTCTATCGATAAAAGGTTTTAGAGATTGTCTATATCTTGATCATACTGTTATGTGGTATGCTACTGATACCTTACTCTTTTTCTTACTCAACAGTATTGTAGTATCGAATATCAATAAGCCTTTTTGTTATATGTTGGGTTAATGACTTATTAATCAGACTGTGATTTGTGAAGATTTACACAAGTGGATACATTTTCTATTTTCTTAATTATCATATGTTAATCTTTTCTTTTATAATCAATGCCTGACAACTTTAGTGGCAATTAATTAGGCTCTTTTTGTACTAATTTTTTTTTTCTTTGAACGATGTATGTAGTGATAATGGACAAATTTCGGGGAAGGTATTAGTGTACCGGAATCCTGGTTTGCACTTTGGCGACATTCATGTTTTAAAGGCTACCTATGTGAAGGCCTTAGAATCTTTCATTGGAAATGCAAAGTTTGCCATATTCTTCCCTTGTAAAGGTCCACGGTCCTTGGGGGACGAAATAGCAGGGGGTGATTTTGATGGTGACATGTATTGGGTCTCAAGAAACCCTCAGGTTGGTATTTACATTTACTTTAGTTCCAGAGAATTTTTTCTTTTTATCTGAAAATTTCACGCCCTTGATAGTTGGTATAATCTCAGTTCTAAACGCTTGTCCTACACTCTTTTCAGTATATTAGTATAATGGTATCTGTGGTTGCTTTACTTATCTTTCAGTAATTTGCATTGCACATATGCATAGGGATTTGTCTTTTTCAGTGAACCTCATTCAATGCCAACGATTGGGTCTGAACTTGTTAAATGCTACTCTTAAGTAGTGGTTTCAGCTTGATATAGCACTCCTTAATTCTTCATTTGTTTCTCTTAGGTACCTGCTTGCACCTCACTCAATGATTTTCAATTGGTTCTTGAAAAAAATCTCATTAGACTCCGAATCACATGTGCAGCGGATTATATCAACAAGTTACATAATTTCCAATCAAATAATTCAACTTAGTTATTAAACCACAGTAACCAATCACCAAATGAAAACAAGAATATTCAAAGTAGTAAATGGCACATAAATTTTGGTGATAAAGTGGAAAACCTCTGAAAAACCTCTTTAATGTAAAAACCACTACTGGGATCTAATCCTGTTAGAAAATCCATTATAAAAGAAGTAGTTAAAAATAGTCTACTCTGAAAACCTTTGAATCTAGACTCTATTGTAACCTTAGAAAATGCCTTTGTTTGCCTTCTAACTACAGTAGCCCATTCTTCCATATGGATCTTCTCCAATAACATCTTGTCCACGCCAAATAGAACTACGACACTCTTAAAAAATCCTTCGAATATTTGCAGCAGTGAACTCACTAGAATCAAACTCTCAGGTTACAAAGAAGCCTCTTATTTACGCACTTTGGAATTGCAAGATGAGTGGGTACACATGATATTTCGGTTGGCTTAAGAGAGGAGGCTTCAAGATTTGAATCTATTAGCCTGGTATGGCAGCCTTCCATTGGTCAATAAGTCGTGCATAGGGCTGGAAAACCTAACCCAACCCACCTGGCCTGCCTGGACTGACATGGCGACCTGTGGTTGTCTCCGAGTGCATAGGCGGTCAAGTGGTGGGTCTTGGGAACTCAGTTTTCGGTTTAAGTCTTGGGTTCCTGGATTCCTGGACCTGGCGAAACTGACCTAACCAATCCCTTGTCTCTCTCTCTCTGAGTCACAGACTGTAGGAGTTCCTTACTGACAGACAAATTGTTCCCTTTTCCATCTTAAACGCCATTGGCATCTCTCAACCTGTCGAGGTCAAGCCGTCAAGATCTGGCCACCGAAGTCTGGATCTGACCATGATGGTCAAGATCCTCGTCATCTGTTGTTGTTTCCCTTGTCTAGATATCCAATTAATAACCTGACAACTCCGACTGTGAAACCCAATGGCCCAATCAACTGATAACCCACTGGTGCTTGGTCGGCATCAGTTGGCCTTCTCTCCAACCCGCTGCCATCGGGTTGAGTGATGGTTTCAGGGAAAACCTGAGCCCTTCTGACCTGTGAACATCCCTAGTCGTGCAACATGTGATTTATATAGATGCATAAGGTAGGGGTAAACTTTTGCAAGAATCCCTCTTCTAGCAGAACTTGGATTATGTTTCTACTGTCTGCACAATCTCCATCAAGCAAAAGTCGAGCAAGTATCTTGCAAATTTTTTGTCTTCTTTAAGGTTTTGGTTGTGTATATTTGATTTTTTTCTTAAGCAATATTCTCAGCTTCAAATTTCTTCAGCAGTCTTTGTAGCTTCTTGAAATGATTTCAAGCTAACTTAATTACATCAATTGCAAACACTTTTAATTTTAGTTTTATCACAAGGAATTAACTTACATCTAAAACCTAGCAATTACATCTCAAACTTTTCATGGAAGCATTATTTGCTTACGTTGTGTGTTCATTACTCTGTCTCATAGCCAATATTAACCATGCAATTACTTTGTAACTTGTGAATATATTGTTTATTGACAGCTCAACTGTAAAACATTGGCTTGCCAATATTGTTGTCTTCAAAGTTTTTGACTTTAAGCATGAACAGTATAAAACAAGTAAAGCCTGACTTTTGATGTCAACTATGTTGAAATATTTTTACTTTTGACATCAATAGCATGTCCTGGGCTATCTGACAAAATAAAAGTTTACTTATCAAATCTTCATTAATTAACACGGTAAGAACATGATCTTTGATCTTATATAGTCTTTAAGTCTCCTTAACTGAAGATCATGGATCTTGTGAACATATCATTTTGCACCAAATTGACATCTCAGTTTTGGTACCAATTTTAGAATTTAAGATACATGTTTATATTGGTTGATAGGTCTAATTTCAGGCTGTCTGGTGAAACTGAAAATTTTTACTTTCAACACTTATTCAAGTGTCAAAATCTTTTTCTATATCTTCCATTAAAAAAAAAGTGTCAAAATCTTTTAAGGAAAAAAAATGATACTGATATACACTGAATCATTTTTGCGTTGAGTAAATAAAAAAAATGGTAAATGATTGTTGGTTAGGTATAAGGTTAATATCTTGAAGAGAATGCTAAGATTTTGCCAAATCAACACCAAAGGTTCAAGCTTCTGTTTAGTACCTATTTCAATTTATAATTGACATTATTTAGATTCTTTCTACATTGACCATTTATTATTGAAATGCTTCAGCTATTGGAACATTTTAAAGTGAGTGAACCTTGGACACCATCTTATTCAGTGCATAAAGTGCCCAATAATGCTATCCCCCTTAAAAAGCCAACCGATTTTTCATCCATGGAACTTGAACAAGAGCTTTTTAAACTATTCCTGTCAACCAGGTTTCAGCCAAGGTATGTATTCTGTCTTGTACCTTTAATTTTTTTTTTCAAATGCGAAGGTTTATGCGGATGTCATTAAGCTTTACTATCTTGTGGCTGCTATGTACCCCATATTTACTGATTATCATCCTAAATTCTACTTTTTTTTTATTTATTTTGTAATGAACAAGTATAGGTTGGAAAAATACTATTTGATTTTTTATTTATTTATTTATTTATTTTTTATTTTATAAAATTTTTAAATTGATTACTCTTTTGAAGTTTCAACTTACTGTTGGATCTCTAAAAACTTCTGGGGTGTCAATTTGTAATGCTAAACATAAATCAGATAGAAGTCATATTGTAATGCCCCCAACCCAACCCAACCAAGAGGCTATACAAGTGGCAACTGCCGTGCACTTTTAAAGGTTTCACTTAACACGTGTGCAAGGCCTTCAAAAAGAGCATAACTAACCTCAAATAATCAGTAAGTAAAATCAAATCCAACTACCATCGATAATTTAAATGCCATAGTCTCCAAAACATCAATGAAAATAAAGTCCAATCTCAAGTGCATAAAATACTAATGACAAGAAAATTCTAAGAACCAAAATCCATTCTTATTTCAAAATATTCCTGTACTCCTCTCAGGAGCACACCCCAGTGGAAGCCCCATCAAATGCTATTTCTTAAGATCTGAATCTGAAAGGGGGAAAAGGGGGGGAGTGAGTTTGACAACTCAATAAATAACCAAGTCCTAACAAGCTGGATCAACCTTTCTGGAAATCAACCTTTGTATAACCTTGTTAAGAACTCCGGCAGATGAACCACACTACCAGATATGACATTTGTATCCAATGAAATTAACACCGGACTCTAAATAAATATAATAATCAACCATCTAGGAGATTTGGGCCTAACCCTTTTAATGCTTCATAGTAATACCCATGGAAAACTCATACCGTTTCACAATTGGCTAGTTACCCTAAGCAAAATTCTAAAATTTCAGATATTTCTATATGGGTTTAAGATTTAGAGAAGAAAAAGGTTTCCTAGGGTTCTAACCTCAATAGAGTCATCTAGCTTTATCTCCTTGAGTATCTTGAGTAGTTTCCTCTCTTAGATTGTCTTTGTCTATATATACTTCTAGGGTTACAACCTTATTCTCTAAAAGCCCCCCTTAAAATATTATATATATGATATTGGCCCCTTAAAAAGAGTTACTAATTTATCCAACTTATTAATTCTTAACAAGCGTGCAAGGCCTTCAAAAAGAGCATAAATATAAAATATTGGCCCCATAAATATGTTCTTTTCTTTCTATGATCAAGTTGAATGGTTTCTCATGGAGCATGGACACTTCATTTGGGGTGCCATACCCATGGTTCCTAGGTAAGGGTTAATAAGGGCTAATTTTTCAAAAATCACTGTGTTGTATCTGTACTTATACCTGTGCTTCCTAGATGGTTTCCTCATTACCTCACCCCAAAAAAAAAAAAAAAAAAAATGTGGTGGTAGATAATCTGTCTTATTAGAGAACTGAGACCATGGTTCCTAGCATGGTGTTTTCTTCGAGTTGTTTCTTATGTAAAAAATATGGTATGCTGATATAAACTTTCATTAATATGATGTCATGATGCTTATATTCAAATTACTTTCTTCTGTTTACAGTTATGCTGTAGGTGTGGCAGCAGATAGCTGGTTGGCACTGATGGATCGGCTTCTTATTCTGGGAGATGATTGTACTGAAGAGAAAGTTTGTGTGAAAGCTAACATTATAAAATTAATTGATATATATTATGACGCTCTAGATGCACCCAAAAAGGGTGGACAAAAGGTTAGTTTTATATCTTTTTTAAACATTTGATAGATATTCAGGGAGTTGTGACTATGCACCAGTTGCAATGTAGTTCTGTATGAATTTAGGCTGAATATCTAGTGATTGCCACTGTTCATATCATGACCTTCTCAGGCTGAAGTTTTCAGAACTTACCACCTGGTTACCTCTCCTTTTTGTAAACTTCAAAGATTGTTTTTACAGTAGATTGCATTGAGGCCATGTGGCAAATGGCACAGATGAGAATTATTTTCCTTAGATTCATCCCTTTAAATAAAAGTGGACCAACAAGGACTTTAAACTTGTGAACCAGGATGTTCAGAATATGTTAATTGATCCAAGTAGTTTTGATAAACAAACTAGTAATTGAAGGTTTTCCTTTTGAAGTGATGCATATGTTGGATTGGACTTCAGTCTTTAGATTTTTTACATCAGAATTAAGTGTCAAAAGGATTAATTTTTGCAACCACTTGGGAATTCTATTGCACCTCATTTATTCTTCTAATTGATCTGGTATTCCAAAATCAACGAAGTCTCTAAACTTCTGGTATTGTTTTGTCATGATAGTCGGCTTCTTTGGTTTGCCTGACTTGTGCCAATTTACAAACAACCAATGTGGTGATTATAACCATATCTTTTACTTAGGTAATAGCATTTTTGACTTAGAGTTATAGAATGCTGGCTTGTGCAAACTCTGCCAGAGTAAAACCCCTGCTTGTCTAATGTGTCTGTATTGTCTTGAATTTTGAGGTCCAATGATGCCTGGAAAGAAAACTTTGTGTGAATATCGATGAATGTGGGAAAAATTGAAGGCAACAATCTCATCAATAGGTGTTTGGTGGTTTAATGTGATGAAGGACGCTTGAACATTGACAAAATCTGGAAGGGCTTTGTTGTTGTTTTATGATAGGATATTGTTGGGAGCTCTTAGTGGTTTTTAGAATTCTGTGTAAGTAGATACTCACGCCCACATTTATATTTAGCTATTTTGTGTTCTTGATTCTTGATCTCCCAAGTTGCCTTGTAGTGACTGATTCTATCTAGAAATTTGTATTTATTGTTATTATTATTTGCAGATTGAAGTTCCAAGAGAACTGAAGGCTGAATTGTTTCCACATTACATGGAGAGGGATAATTCTTTCAATTCAACATCAATTTTGGGTTTAATTTATGATACGGTTAATAAATATCAAACAGAAGATCAGTCCATGAAAGGTGAGGATTCTTTTTTTCAATTACAGTCTTTTTTCCATTTAATTTTCCCCCATGGCAGCCCCTGGACTGTTTAATGAATAAGAAAAGATATGGTAAATCTAATGTTTTAAAGGATAGAAGATGGACTTCAGTGGCAAATTTTCTTCTTCAAATTATGTTCTGCAGTATTCTAATGTTCTAATTAAAATGATAAAATTGTATAGTTAGAAGTTTTGAACATCATATGGTGCTTAAACTCATGAAATTATTGAATTGGCTTTTGGAAGAAGTTAGTTTCTTTCTTTTCTTGTGCTATTCAGAGAGCATCATGTAACAAGAATTGTAATATGTTTTCTTTGCACCATTCAGAAGTTCGGAAACTTCCATGTTTTGATGTTGAAGTCCCTGAAGCCTGCATGGAAAAATGGAAGGAACATTATGAGCAGTATAGGCAGGACATGACCGCAGCCATGCGGAATGGTCCTGAGGGGAAAAACGAGGCTGCTGATGAAGTCATAAAGAAGTATAAGATGGTGATGCTTTAGCTTATGCTTCTTAAATTCTAGAGTATTCACTCCCATGAAAAGTAATCTCCAGGTTGAAGAAACCCCTTTCCTTTTTATTGCTTTGCTGACTACTACTCATTTCATTGTAGATATTGTATGGTGCTTCGGAATTTGAGGAGTGTAAAAGGGGGATAGATGAGGTCTACAATGAGACTCTTGCAATATATCACGTCACTTATGATTATGCTAATCACCGAAGAGATGCCAAATATTGTTTCTTTGTTTGGAGGATTGCAAGTTCAGCCCTCCTTAAATTATATGCCAAGAAACAAGATGAAAGGTGCTTTGTCTGTCTCCGATCTGTTTTACGGGAGATATTTAATTAGTTGACGGAATATTGTATAGTTCATCATAGAGAAAATAACGTCTTCGAGTGTAAGATATTATTTAAAAGAGGTAGAGACTAAAGAGCATATGTATAATTTTTGGTACGTCGCCCAAAGGAAACTAGAATTGGTTAAAATTGTCTAGGTTCCACGTAGTGGAAATGACAAACGTATTATAAGTACATAATATGTTATATCTAGCTCCTCAAACTATCGAAGTATGTCTTCTCCCAAGTGAGTGTTGCCATTTTCTTTGTGTAGTCTAAAGACATACTATATTGGTAAAAATCGTATTCATACCATAGTCAATATTTGTTCATGCTTGGTGAGAGAGTGTAATTAAGTGTGTGTGTTTAACAGTTAGTTTGTTTCTTAAAAAAAGGGTTTGTTCCTGATAACATAACCATCTGTAAATCTCTTAATGAAGTAAAAATTTTTGGGTGCAAAAGCACCAAAACATTTAATGCTAGATAGAACTTCAACTTGTTCTCAATGCTCTAACCAAATTTGAACAATTTTGACTATTTCGAATTTCATCGGTTGGGAGTTTTCCAAAAGCACGTTAACTGGGCCTGAGGTGTTTGAACTATGACTATGAGATGTCCCAAAATGTATTCTTTCTAAAATTAGAAGCCGCATGTTTACAAACATTCATATTAGTTATTATTTCCTTAATTTTAGGTGCTTATAATGTTGTTTAGTTAAATTAGGGCATTGTAGCTTCCAAAGTCAATTTAGTTTTCAAATTAATAACATTAAGACTTTGTTTATTTTTTTTTATGGTGGATTCTAAAAAATTATTATCTTGTGGATTCAAGGAAAGGTTCATTACTAGGAACCAGTATTTTAGTTTTTGTTTCATTTAAGGAAGTATCATGTGTGCTTTCTCTAAGCTTTTGTGACATCAATTGGTATCAGAGCTTGACTTATTTTGGTTTAGTAGCTAACTTATGAGACAATAGCAATTTTAGTGACAGAAAACTTAGCAAGTATTACATGACGTACAATAAACGTTTACAAATATTTTTGTTAGGATGGCGCCATTTAAGCTTGGAGACAATAGGGATAACTACTGCGGAGATGTAACTTACGGGCAACCTATTGGTAAGCAAATTTTATAAGACCTTATAAAAGAATTGCTTTCTTGATTAGTTGCTTGATCTAGATGATTTATTTGACTATGAGAATATTTTTTATGATAGAAAAGTTAAACTTTTTTGTGTAAACTTAGTGAGTATGCCTTACATTGGTGGGAACGAATACAGTCTGATAGAGTTCGACAAGGTAAAGACAAAATTCATTCATGGCCAAGGATGAAAAGGATGCTTGTTATTAAATTTTATCCTTTGGATTGTGATGAACTTTTGTCATATACAAAACATGATTATTATTTGCCAAGAATTTCATACTTGAATTATTTTGAAGAGTCATATATCCATTAAGGGGAAGAATTACATGTTAAAAAAAAAAAAAAAAAAAAATTTTTCTTGAAGATTATGTAGAAGTCAAAGAAGAAAATTTCATACTTGAATTATTTTGAAGAGTCATATATCCATTAAGGGGAAGAATTACATGTTAAAAAAAAAAAAAAAAAAAAACTTTTCTTGAAGATTATGTAGAAGTCAAAGAAGAAAATATAGTGATTTATGAGGAAATAATGAAGGCCTTATATAGATTGTGGAGAGATTAATGAAGACCCTATTATAGAGAAAGACCTTGAAGTCAAGATGGCAGAGACCATTAAGAAAGAAATTGAAGAGGAAGTTTTCAAGGATCTCAATAAAATCAAATCATTGCCTATTTTTATTTGGTAAAAAGAAATTCAAGTTGATTTGTTTATTTCATTGATGACTTGCAAATATAGAAAGAAGATCAATGTGTTTAAGTATTCCAAATATTTATTTGTTTGGCATGAAAGATTTCAAATCTCAAAGATGAACTCGAGGATGAGTTTGTTTTAAGTGAAGGGGTCTGATATAGGACGAAATCTCCAAATTAATTTTTAAGAGAGCAGCATGCGTTGTTTCTTCAAACTTCTGTGACATTAATACTCTTACTTTATTTTAAGGAGCATTTAAAATTTTGGGTTTTGTAAATTGGACCAACAATTTATTTAAGCGTAGTTTTGAAAATTTATACTTTTTTTTTTTACAAGAGACAAGGTAATAAATGACATTTTCTTAAAAAATTGAGTTTTTGAAATAGGACTAGCAATTTGGAATGGAAGGAGTAATTAATTAAAAAGAAAATCAAAGGAAAAAAAAAAAAGATCCAAGGAGAAACAAGTTGTGGGTGGGCACCAAAATATATCAAGTTTTAGTTTCTTAGTAAAAAACCTTATAACTAGTTAGCGTTTCATATGTCCACGGTATCTAACCAAAGTATCAAAAATAAAAATAAAAAGGTTCGTTCTTTTTATTATTATTTATATAGTCATGGTGTCGGCATTTGATAAAGTTTTTTAGTGTGTTGTGCAATGATCCTAGGATGGACACTGTCTTTTTGCGTGTCTTTTAGCTTTGAGGTGTTTAGTGTGTTGTATAAAGAAAGTTTTCGGTTACATAATTACATTGGGGATGATTGGACCCAAAAAAAAAAAAAAAACTGGTTGAGATAACGTGTTGAGTTGAGCTGAAACCGCGTATTCAGTAGGTGGGTGTCTGTGTGTCCAAACTATATATTAAAGACAAGTCCAAGAATCACATGCAATTAATTAATTTATCTAAGCGGTGGGGTATCTTCTTTCGTGGTTAACTTTTTAATAAAATTTTCGTCCATTCATATCTCTGGATCTTGAAATAAAAATTAAAACATAATTATCATAGATTCATAGCATTAGCGGGGGTGGGGTTACTTTAATAATTCTCGTTTTGTTTGTTTGTTTTCCTAATCCAGTAAATTTAAGCTCACTGGCGTGAGTGATTGTGCAAAGTGGACCCTTAAACTGAAATCATAAAAGGAGTATTGACATTAGATACAAAAAAGAGGAAAGTGTCTCGGTCTCCATACATAGTGATTAGTGAATATCCTCCATGTTATTCTTTTAATATTCCTAACAGATCCTCTTCAACACAACAGTACGTACACTTGTATTTGTGACCAAACCCACGAACTCATAACCCCTTCTTCTAAAGCTTACAGATCTACTTTTCATACTTCGCCGGATATCTATTATTCAAACAAGTAAACCGCTGCCAATTTCTCTGTTTTAATTGGGCAGACAAAGGTAGAAATTAAAGTAGAAACTAAACTTCTTTTTTTTTTTTTTGAGAAGCAAGTAGAGACTAAATTAGTAGTAGTAGTACATGCATATTCACAAACTCAATACAAAATAAATACACTTTCTCAATTTCTCTCTCCAAATCTATATCTATATAAATCTAAAAACTGAAGTGTAGTATTTAATATTACTACACTCAAGTTGAGCCACATCAGCAGCGATGTCATTACCATTTCTTTTTTTTAAATTTGTCCTACAATTCAAAAATAGTTTTCCTAAAATTAAAAATACTAATAAAAAGAAAATAATTCTTAACCCTATCTCTTTCATGGTTACTATTTTAGACAGCAACTTTTTGTGTTCCATGGCTACAATTTCAAACAGCAACCTTTGTATTTTATGGTTACAAACTTAAACTACAACCCTTTAGGGTTTTTTTTTTTTTTTTCATCACTCATCACTCCTTACTCAATTTTCGTCACTCATAACTTAAAATACCCCAATTTCTCAAACCCCCCGTTTGGCACCTTAACTCATCACCCATTTTTCAACTTTAAAAGTTGCGGCTGGGTTTCTCAAAAAAAAAAAAAAAAAAAAAAAATCTGTTTGTCATGCGGCTGGGTATGTGGGTTTAATTACGAAAATGCCATTGGAAACTGAAAACACCTAAAATGTGTTTTTAGTTTCCATAACTCATCACTCAAAAATTAGAGAATTGAGTGATGGAAACAAAAACTGGAAACAAATCCAAACAAAGTTTTTTTTTTTTTCGTGGGACCCACATATTTTGAGTTAGGAGTGCTGAAAACAGAGTAATGAGTTATGGAAACAACAAATCCAAACAGCCCCTTAGCTTCCTATCGCCAAACTTTGGCTTTCTAACTCCTTCATCTATTTCTCTTCTCACACTATATTAATACTGAAAAGCTGGATGAATTAGTTTAGGTTTCTCTAAATCTTAGTTGCTCTTGACCTCTATTCTTGTGACTGCCTTGCATAATAGTTCAATGTAAGGAGTAGATTAATAGTATTGTTCTTTTCTTTTGCTTTTTTTTTTTTAATAATAATTTTGTTACTACCTCTTTTCTGTTGTGGGTCATATATGGGTTTTTATGTATTTAGGTTGAGTATTTGTATTGATATATGATTGTTTGTTTATATGTTTAAAATTGATTTGGTATTTTCTTTTAATGTTTGAGACTATAACATTAATAGTTTATATTGTGTAATCCGTGTGATAAAGTTTTAATAGTTAGAAAATTGAATGATAGAGTTTTAGTAGAATCCATGCATGTAGAAATTCAATTGAATTGTGTACTCTGTGCCTGCAGAAATTCAATTTGCTAAGGTGTTTTAGTAGTTAGCAAACTTAAATATAGAGTTTAAAATTTGATACTATACTCAGAACATGACACTTCTCCCATTTTCTTGGTCTCCTCATTTAAGTCCCTCCTTCATCATTNTTTTTTTTTTTTTTTTTTTTTTTTTTTTTTTTTTTTTTTTTGTGATGGGGCTTCAATGGCTCAATCTTGCAAAGATAGGAGTGATGGGCTTCATAAGAGAGGTGTGGGTTTCAAGGTTTTCTTGGAGGCAGCGGTGCCAACTTTGGTACTGGTGAATATCTTGTGGGTTAACTAAATATGGTTCAAACAGGCTATGAACTTGTGAGGTAAGTGCTTTCACTTTAATTTGAGTCATCAGGGGGTTTAGTTTCTGGTTTTGGGGTGGCTAAAGGGGATCCGATATGTTCTGATGCCAAATTGATGCATTGACATGTGGGGGTAAGAAAAATAGAAATAATAGGTAATAGGGAATGGGACACAAAACACTAAGCTACACAACCAGAGAGTGCTTGGAATCACCTCCAAGTTGTAGAGAAATACTAACCAGAAAATTCTTCTTCAAAATACAATGCTTCAAACAATTGATGAAGATTCTTTGTAATAAGCTTCAAGAATTACATCAATAAGAAAAGTCTTAATGAAGCCACAATTACATCCCATAAAAACCTCAACTACAATAAGTCCAAATACAAAAACAAAATATGAAAACCTAAAAAAAAGAAAAAAAGAAAAATTCTATCAACAATTTATTCTGGTTGCAGTCCCAAAAACAAAGGGAGACCAAAACAAAGTTGTTTACCCTATATAGAGCATGAATTTTAACATGGGCATGCTGTGAGTATGGGAAAGTATAACAAATAGTGAATGAGAAAAAGAACCAAAATAAAAATGAAACTCGTCTTGCCTGTTTGTGACCGAACCTTCCTTGTTATAGTGTTGGGCACCAACAAGCTTCTTCCCAACATCTTGTAATTGTTGTCTCAGAGACACTGAGTAAACTACAATAACATACACAATGAACAAGTCAAAACAATTTCTTCCTATAAGAACCCCCATAAATCATATCATACAAAAAAAACATCTACCATCTCCCGAGTTCAATCCTATAAGCAAGTCATGTCCATCCTTCGCTTCAGGATCAAACGAGTGGCAAATAGGATTTGACGTGCTAAAATGTAACGATTTAATAGGATCCTGCGTAAAAAAATGAAATATCATCAACATCATTTATAAACAAAGACGCAAATATCTCCAAGGACGACACCCCAAGGACACGAAATTACCTTATCGTGTGTATTGAGGTCGCTGACAAATAAACTATCCCCAACATTGAATATCAGATATGTCCCTTTACCATCATAATTCGAATTAAGCATAGAATGAGTACCATTAGACCCTGCCAATGAACTACTTCTACTAGTTCCATTAGCGGCTTTACTCGTGCCATTTCCTCCTACAAAACTAAGGGCGCGACTGCCATTCCCACCCCCTACCCCTAACAGCCTTGCAGCAGCATTTCTAACTACTCCACCACTCGTACTCGCACCCGAGCTCGACGCTGATCCAGCTTGTGTAGGCTTTTCCTTGAGATGCGCTAGTGTTATCTGAAAAATCACATCCACCCCCCCCCCCAAAAGAAAAAGTCAATTCTTCTAAAAAATTTTGAAAAATTCAAGATTTGCATAGTATGATTTCCCACAATTTTGAAAATCAGCAATTTGCGATTCGAGAAACACATCAATCGAGTCTAATACAACTAATTGCACTCAAACTAGGTTAAAGAGATTATCAAAATTTGGAGAAAGAAAAGAAGGAACCCTACCTGAGAAACTGATTTGCCATGGGAATAAGGAAGAATACCAGGAGGGTGAGTCTTCTCGGAATGGAGCTTGTACCTTCCTTCTGGGGTTTTGAAGTACGTCTTCAACCCTTGCTGCTGCTGCTGCGTCGATTGCCCATTCGCTGAAGCTGAAGAAGGAGACAACGACGTCGTCGTGGGAGACGCTGACGTCATCACTCCGTTACCGTAGCCATTGTTTCCGTTATTGTGAATCATCGTTCGTTCGTTCCTTCCTCGCCAAATTCGCTCTATTTTTCCGTTTTTTCTCTTTCTCTAAAATCTTTCGCTCTCTGACATTTTTTCTAGTTTCTCTCTCTAAAATCTTTTTTCCAGTTGGTTTTGGATTTCATTGTTTTGCTTAGTTTCTGTTTTAGAAGGTAATGCCTGGATCAAGAGCGCGGATCGTGTACATCGCGTAGGAGAGGGTGGTGTGTGGTCAACGCCACGCACGCGTTACTTGTTGTATACGTGGACCAATCAGGGATTGAAAAACAGGTGAAATTACTTGTCAACTATTTCGCTTAAAAAGAAATTGTTAAGTCAGTTTAAGATAATTTTTTTTTTAATAGAAACTAATTTCCTTGTTAAACTGACTTAACAAAACTTAAATACGTAGAAGTCTTTTAATAGAATGATCAAAACTTTCTTCAAATAGTTTATTAACAAATGCCCTTAACATTTGTTAATATTTTTTTTTTACAGAAAACAAGTGACATAATCTACTATAAGAACCATGTAATTTCTCAAAAAACAAGAAATTAGTATGAAAATTAGATTATTTTTGGATACATTTACAGATTGTTTATCACTTTGATATTAACTCGTCACATTTTCTCGACCGGGAACGGTTTGCCACATGAATCTGAACATGAACAGATGTCGTATTTTACTGGGTCTTAGGATTTGGTAGTTTATTTATTTATTTATTTATGTAGTAGGGCGAAATGGTTGAAGTCTTTGGATTCTTGCGGGCCGCACGATGAGTGGACCTTGTTTTGTCTTTGACTCTCAGCGTAGTTATCTTCGATGTGCTAAGAAAAAGTCTAATTCCAGAATATTGACTCTCTAATTATTAACAATTATTTCAATCCTCTAGAGACTTATTATTTGGTACCTAACATTCCGTTTAGGTTTAGGAGTTAACTAAGGAATGAATACATTGAGCAGTATCTACAACAACATCTATATATTACTAAAAGCTGAAGCGTAGCATTTAATGTTGCTACGCTCAGGTTAAGCCACATCAGCTGCCATGTCATTACAATTCTTTTTCTTGAATTTGTCTTACAATTTAAAATAAGTTTTCTTAAATTTAAAAATACTAATAAAAATAAAATAATTCCCAACCCTTTGTCTTCCACGGTTACAATTTTAGATGACAACCCTTTATGTTCCACAGTTACAATTTTAGATGGCAACCCTTTGTGTTCCACGGTTACAATTTTAAATAGCAACCCTTTGTATTCAATGGTTACAATCTCAAAC